>NC_056735.1:1496074135-1496379135 GCF_019279795.1 Protopterus annectens | reverse complement strand
TGTTCCTCACCAGGAAAATCCAGAGCCTCAAACATCTACCCTACACAGATAAGCTAAAAGCCTTGTCCCTCTACTCAGCCTCATACAGACTCCTCAGAGGTGACCTCCATCTGGCATACAAAGCAATCTCAGACCCTGCTTTGATGGGACTACTGCATATCCACAAGTCTAGCTCTACTCAAGTAACCCACACACACAACCTCAACCTGGTCTGTGACATCAATAGGACTTGTTGGTGAGAGAGATTTGCATCCCAGAGACTCCCCTTCTGCGGAATAAACTCCCTCTCCATGTCAACCAGACTATCTTATTAACCCTTTTTAAGTGCAATCTGGATAACTGGATGGGGAACAGAAAATACATACCTGGCATTCCAACTGTGTCTCTGTTGGACATGGGCTTCGGGTGCTGACTTGTCAGAACATGGGAATTCAGCCCATGTTCTGACAAATCAGCCCATGTGCTGACTTGTCAGAACATGGGCTGAATTCTTGGTTATGCCTGTAAGGGCCTCAGGCCAATAGCATAATAACTTCCTATGATCCTATGTGTTTCAGTGAGGTAAAGTTCTGACTACTCTGGACCATTTTCAGACTCAGCCTGGAACCATACAAATGAAAGAAGATTGAACAAATTAATATTAATACATAAATAAGGAGACATAACAGAAGAGTTAACATATGGTCCAAATGTGGATAATCCAAACTCTTTCAGGTTTTTTTTTTTAAGTTGCAGGTATTTAACTGGGGACCCACACAGCAATTTTAAGGTAATTGTAAGGTTATGGTAGAAGGTGTGCTGGACAGTTCATTCTTCTAATCCTGCAAACCACTGTAAAGCTCAACTGGTAACCAGAATGGATAGGAATATTTGGTTTAGTAAATGCATGTAATGATATGCACCCACAAGAACAATTTTATTTTTCCTTTTCTATTCCTGCTGGTAAATCTTGCAGCAAAACTGAATTCTGTTTAATCTCAGCTAATTGAATGAAACTAGTCTCCCATATCTCATTAGTGACATGCCCTTTGATCACCAGCCTGTTCTATTGCATGTGCAGCCATCTGGTCTTAAAAATAAATCCTAACCATGGAGATTAGACTCCCCTTATAATGTAAAACCCATAATACTGGTCTTTTATTAGGAGAAGTGTGACCCACTACTTATGCACTAACTCTTTAGGTAATGTCCCAGTACTTACTTGGTGGGATCCTTTTAAGTTATAGCTAAGTTGTAATGCCCAGGCTGGGAGAGCTATGCTATATGCTAGGTCTGTATCTCAGATAGCTGACATTGAAGCAGAAAGTGAGGTTACTAATAGTTAACATAAGCAAAACTGGTACTGTAATAAGGTCTTAGAACACTATGTTACTTGCCTTAAACTTAAGCTGAAGGCTATCATCTAAAAGACAGGTAAGTTATACCTTAAACATGCTCTTTGCATTCCAGGTCATTGAAAAACAGTCTAGGTAAATTTCTATTTTTTTTTCTGTTGGCAAACAGCATTAAAAATGAACTGTTATTAAAATAAGGCAGTTTGCTGAGCCTGTTATGAAATCATCCATGCTCAGTAGTACAGTTAAGATTTCTGTGCCAAGTTATATTCGCATAACATTGGCATAGTTGAAAAATCTACTACCACCTTCTTAAAAACCTGTACCTTCCCAAGCAGTGACAAAAGACATTACAATGGAAGAGATTATTGGAGCTCCCTGATCATCCCCATCAGGTAAAACACCAGGGACTGTTGGTCACCCAGGGGGGATCTACAATGTAACAAAGCAAAAACTGGATCTCAAAGCCAAAATTATAAATTTGTATATTCTTTAATATACATTAAATAACGGACATACAGCGAGTGACGATCAAAGCATTTGGGACACTTCCCTTTTTCAGTGCTTAACATATAACACACACAATTCATCATTTTATACTAATCACATGACTCTAAAGATCAAAGAGTACAAAAGTTCATTCACTCTCAAAGTTAAAGAGTAGCAGAAGTACACTTATTTGAACAACACTTTACAATAAAAAATCAATACCATACTTAAAAGTAATTTTTTTATAAACAACTATCTGTTTAGTTTACAGCTTCATTTGCCTATGTTTTAATATAGGTTTCAGGCTTACAGAACAATTTAAACCTGGCTCTTTATCAGCCTGCAGTCTTAAAATACACTTATACTCTACAACCTCTGTATCCTTAACAACATATCTCCCTCTTCTTTTAGGTAAAATTTTCTGTATAACTCTAAATTTAAACATATATTGCACATCATTATCTTTAAATGTTTAGCAAGGGAGTTCATAATGACACCCCGTCCTAAATCTTGCATTTGTTCTGAAATCCTGTCTTTCAGCTTCCTGTTACATTTACCTATATTTTTAAAGGCAGTACAGGTAGCTTGATAAACTACATTTTCAGTATTGCATGTTGCAAAACACACAAACTGATACGTTCTTTGACTAATAAGATGTGTACAGAAAGAATGGTGATAACATGGGAAAGTCCCTTTTTTGGTATTAACAATTCCAGCTTTCTTAATGTTCATTTAATTATAACACAACTTCTGTTTAAGATTTTTACATGTCTTATAGGCAAATTGTGGTGTCTTACCTATAAATTTGGTCAGTTCTGGCAAAGCACTTAAAATACTCCAGTTCTTCTTAATCATGTCAATAATTCCATTAGTTTTAGTGCTATAATGGGTACTATATCTTAAATTAATTGCTTCTTTTCTATTGGTAGAGGATAACCTCTGATAGTAGCGAGTAAAATATGGCTTAGCTCACCCATATCTTTCTTTATCGACATATTCTGATTTTTCCTTCAAAAGACCTTAGTCATCCTGGCAAGCTTGGAATTCTTGTTTCATTTCAGCTATCTGTGGGTTACATATCTCAGAGCGTGTTGTCAATCTACTGACCCTTAAAAACTGACCTTTGACAATGCCTTTAAAAGCATGACTGGGGTGCATACTATGCCTATGATAAAACCTATTGGCTTGTACTTACTTCCTATAGAGACTAGTAAATATTTGTTCTGCTTGTTTCCTGATATCTAGGAAACGTATCTCTACTCTGAAATATTTTAGTTTAAACTTTAAAAAATCAGTTGTAGTATCTAGAAAACAAATATATTCAATATATTCAATCAAACTAGTGACTGGCCTCTTTGTGGGGGTGGTTTACACTATTCCAATTTCCTGGATCCTATCTAAGAGCCACCTGGTTATCCAGCATGTAACATAGAGAGTTTATGTTTATGTCCATGAGTCTGTTTATAATGCCCAAGTGGGCATTTGTATCAAATGCTTCAGCCATTTAAAGGTATACAGTATGTCCAGGTCTGATCTCATCCATTGTCTTGATGACCTTTTTAAAGAAGTCCACGAGGTTGAGTAGGCAAGATCTGCCCTTGAAGAAATCAGACAGGATTGGATCCAGTTTTTGAACATTTTCTACATCATTATTAATCATTTCCATGATAATTCCTTTCATGGCCTTGCATATGAGACTAGTCAGACTTATGGGTCTGTAGTTCCTGGGGATCCATTGATGACCATTCCAGTTCTACATTCACATGGCACAAAGTCTGTCTGTAAGCTATGGTTTATCACTTACTGCAGTGATCCTGACAGGTTATGTTTCAATGAGCATAACTAATAGTCTTCAACAAGCAGTTTCATGCTACTTAGGAGGCATACTGGGATATTATCAGGGCCCACCGATGCAGTGTTTCTAGCCTTACAGAGTGCATCTCAGACTTGATCACTAGTGAAGGTTGTAGAGGAGGTTCTGTTTGGTGATATTTCCTGTGGGGCAGCCAGCGGAGAGAAGGGGGTAAAACTAGAGCTGAATTTGTCCACCATCAGATTTGCTATATATTCTGGCTCTGTGTAGGTGGCTTCACTCATATAAATCAGATTTCCAATGAGACAACCCCCCCCCCCCCCACCACCACCACCACCACCACTAACCAGCTGTGTTTTTATGCTCTTTTCTTGAAGGCTTGTATCATGCAGAGAAGTGAAAGGTGTGTGCAATTACAGAATGGTCAGTCATTCCAGACGTTTTTCTTTTCACAGCCAAACTGTTTTTTTTGCTACTTTCATTTTGTAGCACTTACATTTTTGCCTAAACTATCAGAGACAAAAGCAAAAGTAATTAGAGACAAAGAGCGAAAACCAGGGACTCTTTCTTTCAAAATAGTGATGTTATTCACTGAGAAATTTGATTTAAGACAAAATTTTTGCTGTGTTTTTTTGAATAATATTATAATACCTCACATACTTTGAGGAGTTAATAGCTATTGTTTTGTTAAAAAAAAATATATGTATATATATATATATATATATATATATATATATATATATATATATATATATATATACATTTTCTGCAACTAGCTTGAGCAGCACGATGGCTTCATGGTAAGATCTCAACCATCCAGCAAGAGGGTCTGTTTGCTTCTAACCTCCAGTCACCACGCGTATAGAATTTAGCATTTTTTTCTAGCTACTCTAATTTCCTCCCATCTTACAAATATGTGTTGCCTGATTGGTTACACTAAACTGACCATATATGTGTTGCAGTGGATGTACTTTGAAATATTAAGGTACAAACACTGACTGAAGAATTATTGATCAAAAAGGATTGAAATACACTTCATCGAGAAAAAATAACACTAAACCATGTTTTTATTTGTTGTTGCTTTTTTTTCAGTGGGGCAAGCCCTCCTCCACCCCCTATGTGGCAGGCTGCTCTTGCCCATACCCACTGCTAATTATATATACCAACTTTATACATACCAACTCCAAGATCACTTTACAGTGGGAAAGGACAAAAACCTAATGCCTGCAGAAGTGATCAAATGAGTTTTGATCACTTCAGATAGGGTAAACAAACATTCAACATTGCAAATGTTTGATTATATGGATGGTTTTCATTGTACGACCCTTGCCTTTGTGGGTCAGTTCATGTTTGAAAATGGTCCAATAAAGACCGGCAACCAGTTAACAAATAATTAAAAAATGAATTGAAATTAAAACTAGTATCACAACCAGCAACAGTAGTATGCATGTACAGTCTTCCTTCTGTGTCACACAAAGCTATGCTTACCATCATACTGGTAAAAATCGACTTAAGTTTTGAGCATAACTAACAGTCTTCAAGGCACAAAATATGCACTGGTTCAGCTACTCAGCTACTAATCTTTACAAGTGATTGTAACCAGAAGTAGTTATTAGTCATATTTATGGATGTTATCTAACATTTATAAAATTTCACATTATGTTTCTTATGTTATACACATTCGTATTTCTTAATTTCTTTTTTGACTTTTCTGAGAATTTCTCCATAGCAGCAGGACATCAGACATCACACAGACAACATCTATTGAACAAAGTGAAATGAATACAGTTCTGTGACTGGAAGAAACAGAAAAAATAGCGAATTACATGTTCTAAGTTGAAAGCTGCTTTAGTATTTTTTTATTTTTTTTTATATTTAACATTTGTTGACCGGGAAAGTCCGACTAGGTTCCACAGATCCTGTTTTCAGCAGAGGCCCGGGGAGAAATGCTCCAGAAGCATGTTTTTAGAATGTGGGAGGAAACCGGAGTACCCGGAGGAAACCCACGCGAACACAGGGAGAACATGCAAACTCCACACAGAAGGCACCCCAGCCGAGAATCGAACCGGAGAACCTCTTGCTGTGAGGTGACAGCATTAACCGCTGCACCACTGCGCCGCCCATAGTACCATTGTAGTTTTTCACAGGAGAATGCAGTAAAAAAGCAGTGAAGGCAAATCAGTTGAGGAAGTTAGAGATGATGGAGATGAAGTGCCTGAGAGGGGTGGTAAGATGCACAGTGTGGGACAAATGAAGAAACGAGGACATAAGTGCAGAAGCAACAGTACTTCCAACTGCAGAAGAGTTCAATGAGAACAGATTATAGTGGTTTGGGCACTTGTACAGAAAAGTAGAAGATGATCTGATGAAGAAGATTTGAGACAGACAGGAAGAAGTCAAGAGGAAGCAAGGACGTCAAGCAAAGATGTGGATGGAATATATGACAGAAAACCTATGCAGTCAAGCATGAATATCAAAGAAGGTATGAGAGTGGCATTACATAGAGAGAGATGTCAACAGTTGAGATGACACCCCCACCTCATGTAGAGAATGGGAAAAAGAGAGGCTGATGATGATGATGATGATTGTACAAGTCTCATAACCAGGGGATTCCATGTACTGTATAAACTGCTGATACTTAAGCTGAATGCAGTAAAAATTGCAAGTGCTCTTTGATCCTTCTGGTCAGGTACTAATTATTCAGGAAGATAATTAATGAATTTTATATTACTGAGCATACAGATCTTTTTGGTCTTTATGGTGTCTTTTATGGATGATTTTGTTAATCATTAACCCTGAGAGCAAATACACTTCAGATATTTCTCATGTCCTGTGACAGGAATCATTACCATTTTTTAATAAAAATGGAGGATTTTCAAATCTGTCACTTGTTAGTTGTCATTAATATTTTAGCCTAGCAACATGAAATAAGCCTAACAATTACAATACTGCAGTCCCAAACAGTAGCCAAACAGTACCCCCATCAACAAGGTGGACAGTAGTATTAAATTACTTAAATGTATTTTCTTAGAAATACATACATCTCCAAACATATTCTTAAATGTTCTTAGAATTGTAATACCATGGTTTAGCTTGTGCATTCTTTTTTTCTAATTTATCTCTGATCATTGGATTATTGCCTCCATTTTTCATGCATGCCCTAAGCTTCCATTACCCAGCATGCTTTAAGCTGATTGATATGCTACTTTCATAAAGCAAATAAGAAAAAAAAATAGCTGTGAGATGGATTGCCCATTGTGAAGTGTCTACATATTGTGCATTTTAAATCAAAGCAGAACAATCAGTATTCCTTCAACAAATAAGAATGCACAGGAAAATGAAACATGTAGGCTATACCAAATTGTTATATCTGAGATATGTTGCCTGAGGGTATAGCTTAGATTACAGCACAGGATCATTACCCCCACTGTGAATATTGACACTGTTTTAAGCAGTAATAGATCCAGGTGCAGAGAAAACATGCTGGAACCCATTCAATTACTTGCAGCCTGTTTATAACAACATATGTAAAATCCAACCAAGTATGAGAGTGCTACTGAGTAGCACCATATTTCCTTGACTGTACGGACTCCAGTAAAGCCAGCCATTTACTATGTAGTACTAATCATATAGATTTAAGACAGAATTAAGCACATTCACAAAAAGGGGGGATATATAATTATATGCAGCATTATTTACACACAGTGCATGTGCATACTTTATATACTTTTATTTTAACTTTTAAGTCTACGTTCAAGACTTGTCTACTCAAAAAGGCATTTGAGAACATCTACTCATACCTTTTTTATTTTTTATATTATTTAGTGTTCATTTTTAATGCTGTCATGTGATATTCATTTACTATACATAGTATTGTGGCAGCAAATTTATAGTACAACACTGTGCCAGAATATTCTTTGCTTAAGTAGCATTTAGATGACACATCAGAGTTTTTTAGTAATTTGTATGGAAATTGTATTCTGGAGTTTAATGTGCACAGTGACATCATTCTGATTTACCTCACTGACATCATTCTGATTTACCTCACTGACATCATTCTGATTTACCTCACTGACATCATTCTGATTTACCTCTTTCTTAAGTACAGAGGATCTGCTGCTGATCATCGTGGAATTTCAAACATCCATTCCTTCTTACCAACAGTAACAGAAACCAATCATTTGCTAATGCCAAAACTAGGATAATTTGAGCAATAACCAGATGTGCAGTATTGCAAAGTTGGCTGAAGCACAATTTAGTCAAAAAGAATGACTGTAGGAGGAAATTTCTCATACAGCAATTCTACCCAGCTTACCTAGCAGTCATTAAGAAAACAGGCCAAGAGCTATAAGGCCTTCTAATTCTTATTCTGCATAGGGAAATGTTTTCATCATTAGTGATTCTGTAGCCAGACAAAGAGACTCCACACTCAGTGGACACAAGAACAGGGTGACAAGCTGTGTGTCAATTGTTAGGATCTGTGATGTTCCAAGGGCCCTGAGGTCAATTAAAACAAAGACATATGAATGTAACCTAGTGATGGCCCATGTGGGTGTGAAATAATCTGAGGATCTTCACACAGACAAGCATGCAGAGAAACAGGATGGGACCTACTATACTTGTGTTAAGAGCCAGTAAAGACACTGGTTTCAAGTAGTACTTAGCCTTTCCCAAGAATGATGCCTACCTACCAAAACAAGATAATTGGTTTTAACAGTTAGCTATTTAGTTGGTGCCCTTCTAACATTTAATTTCCACTGAAATCACATTGAAACAAGTCTTAAAATCCATGTCAAAAGCAAAAAAAGTCAATTAATTAATAAATAAATAATTATAATACTTCCATGGGACAATATACCAGGCAGCACACCAGAACTAAAAGTAGACAGTGAATGTCGGCATTTGCTGTTCTCCTTTAAAGTTAGACGGCAGATCAAACTGCACTTCCCAGTGCAGAGGGAATTACAACCTCCACTGTGCTACATTTATATATATATATATATATATATATATATATATATATATATAGGTCCCCTTCAGAGTATCGAAATTGCAGAACATCGAACCTCTGATCATCAATGACCAGAGATTGAAGTTCTGCAATATCGAATGCAAAAAAAAAAAACCTAAAACCTGAAAACTTCTCATTTCATGTTTTTTGCAGGGAGAAAGCCTCCCTGCACCTCCCACACCCCCTGCTACTTAAATATACCAAAATCAAGATCGTACTATAGTGAAGAGAATGGTATCGTACAGCACAGATTGAGAAATTTACCATTAACTTCACTGTAGTGCAATCTCAGAATTGGCATATTCAAGTAGCAGGGGGTGTGGGGGTGCTGGGGGTGCTGGGGGGCTTGTCCCTCTGCAAAAACTTACAAGAAGACTTTTTATCTTTCTTAATTTGTTTTACTTTAATGTTCAGTGTTGTAGAACATTGATCATGTCATCCTCCATGATGTGTGGTTCGATGTTCTGCAACATCGATCATTTGAAGTAGACCATTTATATATATATATATATATATATATATATATATATATATATATATATATATATATTTATATATAATATACACATATAGATATATATAGATATATAAAGATAGATTAGACATATGGATATTAACTACAGGACTGCCATTCTTTCTTGGAAAGGGAATACTCTGAGACATATAAGACTGGGACTTAATATATGTATGTTCGTATTTTTTGCCCTCATAGTCTCATAGGAAACTTTAATAAGTCTTGACATTTAAATTGCTACCATCGATGTTACACAACACACATATACAACAGTGGCAAACTCCTATAACTCCTCCAATATCAACACAAGAACAAAGAGATGATCCACTGATCCACAGCAGGAAGGAAACTACACAGGTCCTCCAAAATCACAGCATTGATTACCAAGTGAAATCTTCTTTTCACAGCCTGGAATAAGTGTTGAAAGGTAGATTTGATGGTGTGACCCCTGTATAATTGAAACAGATCTTTGTGTTTCCCTTTTGAAATCTGAGATCACCCTCCCCCCCCAGTTTAAATGTACGGATGGGTACAATACATAACATAAAACATGACAAGCTCTATTAGCTAGTGCATATTGTTAACTTTATCATTGAGAAGGACAACAGAGTATAATGTCTGACCCTTCTAGAATTCCATGCTACAGAGTAACACCAACACCACTGTAAATTATGTCATCCAACTAACACCGCAGGATCAAAAATGAAAATGAAATCTACAAGTACTGGAGCTTAATGTCTGTATTCAAGGGCAACTCTTATTTATTTTTATTTATTTATTTTACATTTGGTTACTGAGAAAGTCTGAATGGACACAAGTTCTTTTGCAGCGGAGGCCCAGGGAAAAAAGCTCCGCATATAACATACCTTAATAAAGTACAATTTCACAAGTACACAAGAATTACATCAAATAAAACTCAGATAACAGAAGAAAATACTATACAAATCGCATCAAATAAAACTAGGATAATAAAAACCTTAAATTTTACATCAGCTATGAGTAGGATTGAAAAATGGTGCATTATGCAGGTATGAAGATGAAGCACCTTAAAACTGTGCAATAGTATAACATTCAGTGTGATATAGTATTATAATAGTATAAAGTATACAAGTGTTTAAGCTTAGAGGAAGTAGTAACTTTTGAAGAAGACAGAGGTATGAGGAATGCGACTTACAACATAGAGAGAAGTCAAATGTCTGACAATAAGGTAGGAGTGTTTACTCTGGGCAAGCAAGGGGGAGATGGAGTTAGACTAGCCTGAGAAGTCACAGTTGCAGATCCAGTTAGCTTGGAGGTGTGTTTTTAGGGCTTTCTTAGACTGAGCTAAGGACATTGTTGCTGGTATGTTAGTGGGTAGAAAGTTCCATTTTTTGGCTATAAAATTTGAATAGAGAGAGGATCCAGCAGATTTGTTGGTTTTAGTGACTTGAAGGAGAGGTTTATTGTTAGAGCGTAGGACCCTAGTACTGGAGTAAGGCTGTATTAGGCTTTGTAATGCAGGGGTTTTATCAGGGTAGTAGAAAATCTTATAAGTTAGTATAAGTTGATTTTAAAGGACAAGATGGGGAAGTTCAAGACAGCTGAGTTGTTTAAGGGCTGTGCAGTGCTGTGTTTAATGTGTGTTATTCATGACAAACTTTGCTATTTTTTGTAATAGGCATCAAATTTAGATATGTCTGATTTTCTAAGATTGATGAGGATATGGGAGGCATAAAGAAGTGGAGAGATGAGGTGTGTTTGTGCAATTTTAGCCCTGGTGCTCTTTGTGAGTAATTGTTTATTCCTGTACAGTCCTCCCAGTTTTTATGTACTTTCCTGATGGTGAATGAAATGTGAAAGTTTAATTTCATGTTGCAGTCTATTTCACCTCCTAGATGTTTGGCGTGAGTAATAGGAGATAGCTGTCTTATTGTTAGAAGTGATAGAAAACGTGGGTAAGGGAATGGAGTGATTAGTTGGCTGGAATATGAGAAGATTGGTTTTATTGGGGTTTAGTATTAGTTGAAAGTTGGTAAGCTATTCTTCTACAGAAAGGAAAGAGGTTGTGTTTGTAAGTGGAGTTCCTGGAGGCCAGGAGAGGAACAGATTAGTGTTGAGTCATCAGCATGTTGGATGACTGAGGCATGTAGAGTAGAGGAATGGAGTTTGTTAGTGAAGACAGAAAAAAAGAAAAGGACCAAGGATAGAGACTTGAGGAACACCCAGTCTGACTGGTAATAAAGTATACACTCATCATTATCTTTCGGCTTTTCCCGTTAGGGGTCGCCACAGTGGATCATCTCTTTCCATTGCTTCCTATCCTCTGCATCTTGCTCTGTCACACCAACCACCTGCATGCCCTCTCTCACCACGTCCATAAACCTTATCTTAGGCCTTCCTCTTTTCCTCTTACCTGGCAGCTCCATCCTTAGCATCTTTTTCCCAATATACCCATCATCCCTCTTCAGCAAATGTCCAAACCAACGCAATCTCGTCTCTCTTGCTTTGTCTCCAAACTGTCCAACATGAGCTGACCCTCTAATATACTGTTTCCTAATCCTATCCATCCTAGTCACACCGAGTGCAAATCTTAACATCTTTAACTCTGCCACATACAGCTCTGACTCCTGCCTTTTTGTCAATACCACTGTCTCCAACCCATATAACATAGCTGGTCTCCCTACCCTCTTGTAGACCTTCCCTTTCACTCTTACTGGTACCCGTCTGTCACAAATCACTCCTGACACTCTTCTCCACCCATTCCACCCTGCCTGTACTCTCTTCTTCACCTCTCTTCCACATTCACCATTACTCTGAACTGTTGATCCCAAGTACTTAAACTCGTCCACCTTTACCAACTCTACTCCCTGCATCCTCACCATTCCTCTACCTTCCCTCTCATTTACACACATATATTCTGTCTTAGCCCTGCTGACCTTCATTCCTCTGCTCTCTAGAGCATATCTCCACCTCTCCAGAGTCTCCTCAACCTGATTCCTACTCTCACTACAGATCACAATATCATCTGCAAACATCATAGTCCACTGGGCCTCTTGTCTGATATATATATTTATATAAACACTTCGGAATCTCGAAATACTGAAATGTTGAATTTCAGTATCTCGAGACCAAAGTGTTGAATCTACAGATGTGGGAAACTGCAGAATATCGCACCCGGAAATGTTGAACCCTCTGTACTGACAGCGCATTAGGTAAGTGTGGTGTTTTTAAGGATTTTGGGGAGGGTTTGTGTTTGTGAGTGTGTCGGGGAGTGTTAGGTGTTGGTTAGGGTATGTAGGTAAGAGTGTGAGTGTGTCAGTGTTGAGAGTGGTTGTGTTTGTATCTGTGTGATGTGTATTTGTGCGAGGAGGATGCAGAATGTATGTTGGCGTGTTTGTTGTGTGCTGGTGTTTAGTGCGTCCTCGGAGTTAGTATATATAAGTGGGGGGGCATGGGGGGTGCAAGGGGGCTTGCCCACCCTGCTTATAGTAAGGGTATGTGTGTGTTTGTGTTGTTGTGCAGAGGTAGGTGTACTTGTGTTTGTATGTGTGCTTTAATGGTCGCGGTTTTGGGTTTCAAGGTTTTGGTTTTCATTTTTTTATTTTTCGGCTTTATAGTCTCGAAATACTGAAATTCGATATTTCAGTATTTTGAGATTATAAAGTGAATCCGAATACATATATAAAATTATACGACAGTTTGCATTTCATACCAGTTTAAAATGTCTATCATTCTGCTCCTTAAATCCATAGAAATATTCATGCCTCACATTTCTTCTGAAGGGTGACATTTCCATATTTTGCTTTCCTGATTCCACTGATTTAAGGGGTTAATAGGCAATGATGGTGATGAGGTATACAAAATTGACCCCAGTTTTCCTATTTTCATTAAAACTTCTATTTTCAATATCGAGAGTTTACTACTCATAAGCAAATGTCAGAGTAGAAAATTCAAACAGTGGATAAGAAGGAGAGGAAGAGTGGGAAAGTGAGAAAAAAGTTTATGTTATAGGTAATAAATATAGGAGGCAGGAGAAATAACAAGTAAAACAAGATTAAGAGTAAGAGAAATAATGGTAAACAAATAAAAACAAGGAACAGGAGAGACAGAATTTATAAAGGTAGTTAAAAATGTATTCAGGAGAGTAGCAAGGGCAAAGCGAGGAGTCAGAGAAGAATTCTTTAAAACAAATAAATTAATAAATAAATAAATATTATGTACTGCCCTGATTAGTGCAGGGAACATATTCCAGACTTTTGTTACCCAGCAGGAGTATAGACATTGAACACAGTTTTTGTAAGGTCTATAAATGTCAAGTGGATTTTTGTCAGAAGATCAAAAGTGATGACATGGGAAGTACTGATGGAGAACTGTACATATAGCTGAGCTGGAAGAAGGATTAAATATAATTTCGTATGTTAAAAGAAGTTGGGTGGGATAATTCTAGACATTTTTTTTCATGCAGAACAGTGATGTATGCTGTGACTTGTATGAGCTGCAAATAAGTCTTGTAACATTGCTCTAGTTTAAATTTTAGCGTGGCCTAGAGGTTAGTCAGGATGGGAAAGCCATGTAATGAAGAGAGGAGATGGTGTGTAGTAGCAATGGTGACTCTGGTGGATGCAGAAGAAATATTTGACCCTATCTAGTATTCCTATCTCCACCTTCTTATCCACTGTTTGAATTTTCCTCTTGACATTTGCTTTATGAGTAAGTAATAAAGCCTCACACTCATGACGTCAACACGTTTCAGTACTACATGATATAGTATTTATTATGTTTTAATGGTTGTATATGTGTACTATTCTAAATGTCATATGTGAATTAAAATCTGTATTAATATATGTATTTACAGTATATTGTAATACTATGTTTATTTTCACCTATGTATAAGTATATGTATATCTATAAGTATATGTATATGTATTTTGTGTTCTTTTATTTGTGGATCTTTTCTTTTCAGGTCCCCATAAAAACAGATAAAATTATCCAGTCAAACTTTATTTATCTCTACCACCCCATTTGTCACGTTTGTAACCTTCTCCTGTGTCAAAATATATGTTCTGCGCTATGAAAACTGACCTTTATAATCCCCTAACAAAATTAAAATCTCTGTCTAGCATAGCAGAGTAGTGGTCAGTCTCTATCATTCAATTACTTGGTACACTGACAGCAGTCTTCTGAATACTGTTACAAATAACAGAATTGGATCATGAAGAGTGGAAATACTAGACTTTTCTATTTTTCCTCGCAGACACTATCATCCCAAATATGAGTTATGGTCTGCTTATGGGCGCACTTTTTTTAAGTCCTAGCCAAAGTTTTTGATTTAACTGCAAACTATAAATCAATTCCTTCTACACCAATAACTTTACATGTTTTTCATATGGATCAGTGCTGCAGTAGCCTAAGCTATATGGATTAAATCTTATAAAGGATGTAACAGCCTCCCAGCTTCCAAAGCTTCAGGGCACCCTCCACATGCCCAAACCATTAGTCTGCTTGAGTTGAGCTAAATGGAAGAAAGATCTGAGCACCAAGTCCTTCAGAGATTTCCTAATGCTGAACTGAGTGTTCCTCTGGGAATTTCAAGGATCGATGGTCGGCTAATGTTTTTTCCATTGCTGGGCAGATAAGTTCCATGCAGGGGAAATCTTCCACTTTACTGTATAAGACAGAAACTGTACTTTTTTCTGTAAAATAATAATTTCAAAGCTGGAGAAAAGTGTTTTTAATTACTGTCGTCTGACTTATAATTACTTTTAAATGAGAGAGTCACTTTTTTACTTTTTTGATAAAAAAAGTTGTTAGAATATAATTCTAACTACCTTTTCTAAGGTAAAAGTGTTTTTTTTATTATTTACTTTTGTTGGCTGGGTAAGTGTTTAATGTACTTTTAGCTTTGTTTTTATGGAACATAATTATTTTTCTGCTACCTATCTGTTTTATCAACCTCCAGGCTTTTTCTGGGAATCAGGCATCTTTTTTTTTTTTTTTGATTAACTATAGAACAACTTACCAATTCCTTGGCTATTCATTCTTCTAGCCATAAAAAAGAAGAAAATTAGTATGCAGCCTTTGTTCCACAGCAGGCTGCTAAAGTGTCTGAGCCACAACTGGATAACTCTACTCTAATCAAAATTTGTTTCTGAGACTACTCATCTTTTCCCTGGCTTCCATAATGCTCAACCAAAAAGCATAAAAAATCATAACATTAGACTTTAAAAATCTTAGTTAAAGGGCAGAAAGCGGAGTACTCTCCTATTTTTCTCAATAGAATATCTTTATATACTAGACCCTCTATAGTTAATGATAGGGAATCTTTGTATGGGCTTAGTTTATTTACTTAGTAAGGTATGTATCCATAAGCAGATCTGACTTTATAAGGAACATTTGTAAGACTAACAGGAACAAAGGTAGGTCTGAGGGTCAAAGTCATAGCAGTTGACAGGTGTGGACATGTACTGTGCAGCTGTTGGGCAGCAAGGGAGAGCCACTCTTACTGGTCCTGCAAGAAAGGGCAGAGAATGTCACTCTGCCTAGGAAGAAAGGTAGATCCATCCCTTGCAAGGTTTTTCCTGGAAAAATTGGATCTGTTTCTTTAGAAGTTCCCATCAAAAAGAAAGAAAAGCTTATACATATGTCTACTCCTGTCTCAGTTTCTCTGGACATGAGTGATTTATTGGGCTTAGCCCAAGGTTTATTTCAGGAACTTAACACGTCAAATATGTTTGTTTCTGATAAAAGAAAAAAAACGATTCTCCATTTTCTGAAGAGATTCAAGAGTTTGAACCTCAAAATGAGTGTGAAGGGACAAATTATGCTAAATCTCCACAGATTTCTGATTCAGATTCTGAGGTGAATGTGGCTTTGGGCAATCCCTTAGAAGGATTATCCTTCTCTGGCACTATTTCCAGAATGAATTAGTTGCTGTAGTGGGAGAACAATGTTGTTTCTCTCTTATTCTTATTCTTTCTGTTTTGGATGATGATTATTTTCCTGGAGCAACCACGAGACAACTCAGTTCAAAGAGTTTTTCATTCACAGGAAAATGTAGATCTGAATTCAGATCTATTCCAAAGTTTTTCTAATTAGACTATTGCCTCAGCAAGGGATTTCTTTAGGGTTCTGGATCTCTTGGCATCTATGATTCTCATGATACTTCTTGCAATGTATCACATGAGAAAAATCCTTTGGTTCCTGTAATTGACTTGGTCTTGACATTTAAATCCACAAACATTTTAGTTTACAGTTTTGTAGTTTCTGAAAAAGGAGATATTTTGCTGGAGAAACTATATTTTTCAAAATCCAGGTCTCCCATTCCCCCTTCCAGCTCCAGCACAGTGGGTCTCTACTGATACCGCAGGCTTTGTTTGGGGAGAAGTTTGTGTGTGAGGATAAAAGTACAATGTTTTTGGAATACACAAGGCAGACCAAAACACATTAAAATAAGATATATTGGCACTTACAAATGTTCTCATCTCTCTCTCTCTCTCTCATTCATTTTTGGTTCCTGGGACTTACCTTTGTTTGCAGACAACATTACAATGATGTGGTACATAAACAAATGAAAAGGATCCAGTTCTTACCCTCTGTGCAGACCAGCCTTGGTAGCCTGGGATATAGATTTTCAGCACAATCTCTCTCTCTACTGACATTTTCCATACATTCAGAGCAAAACTGTATGGCAAACAAGCTGAGCAGGACCAGAACAGACCCTCACTAGTGAAAATTGTATCAGAGAGTCTTCCAATACTTGGTCCAACTGTGAGGAACACCTCAACTAGAGATCTCTCCTATACTCTCAAATATTTGATGAAATTCTGTTCTAGGTCCATATTCTTGAAGGGTCTATATTATATTATTGCACGCTTACAAAAGCGAACAATAATTAATTGATCCTATGTAAGTGCAAGCTTACAACGTTGAAACCTCAGAACAGCGATTTTTTTCCCAAAATACTTTAAAGCATTACATGATGTGGGGGGGGGGGGTCTTCAACCCCCCTCCCACACTTAAATAAACCAACTCCGAAATCACACTACAGTGCTGAAAACGGCAAAGTAACGAAAGCTGCTTTGCTATTTTGGCTTTTCACTCTTTTCAGTACGGTCAAGATGTATTCAACAAACTGTGTCTGCGATTTCGTAATAGGGAAGCATTCTTGAAGGCCTGGAAGATAAATGATTATTTCTTTTTCCTTGGCAGGAATTTTCTTGCATACATTTCATCTCTTCAAATCCAGGGTCATTTTGAAGATTCAGAAGGACTCACAAAACTTCATTGTGGAGGCACCCTCCTGCCCCAGGCAACAGTGATTCTGTCTTCATTTGGAACAGCCCAGGGCAATTATCATAATCTGCTTACAGACTGGATTTACCCATACAAGATCAGGGGTGCTTGATGCATCTTGATCATAACAAGAATAATTGACTGCCTGGATGATAGAATCTTAGTAAGTTTCAGGACCCTTTTTTCTGAGGTCTTGCAGCACGTATTAATGAAGGCAAGAAAAACCTGCGAATAGCAAATCATATTAGTAAACAGAAAAGGTTTTCTAGTTGGTTCCAAGAAAAGAACCAGCACCCATTCATTAGAGCTTCTTTGATTCTACATAACTTCTGCAAGTTACTATCTTATGGCCTATGTACTTCTCAGTCAAGGTTCATTTGTCTGCCATTGCAGCAAGTTTGTCCATGGATACCTCTCTTTCAATGCAGTCTCATTTAAAAATGTTTTTGAAAGGGATGCTGCATTTGGTGTTTCCCAGGTGATAGATGGCTCCTCTTTGGAATCTTAATTTTGTATTAGAATAACTAATCTCTTGCTCCATTTGAACCAGCTCTTCATGCTGACTTGATGTTCGTGACACGGAAAACAATCTTACTAATTGTTCTGACCTTTGCAAGAAGAGTATCTGAATTGCAAGGTCTTACAGTGGGTCAACAGTTTATCCTTTTCCACAAAGACAGGGATTTCTTTGAAACTAATCCTTCATTTATGCCTAAAGTAGTATTAAAATTTACCTTACGACAAGCTATCCATCTCCTTGTCTTTTTTCCAGAAACTAAAAATCATGCAAAAAGGATACTTCATACCTTGGAATTCCATTGACAACTATGGTACTATCTTTTTTAACACCTTTATTGAATTATCACTTGTGACATAGGTAAATTTACATTGACAGAACAAAATCTTTTACAACTTCTGATCAGTGGAGATGTTTGGATTAAAGAGGTTAAGTATGTGTGTGCGTGTGTGTGTGTGTGTGTGTGTGTGTGTGTGTGTGTGTGTGTGTGTGTGTGTGTGTGTGTGTGGTGGGGGTGGATAGGCCATATTTGGCACGGATAATCAAACAGCTTGGTACATTTATCAGGGTTCATAAAGGATGTACTACTAGCTTTTGAGTGGGCTGCCAGAACTTATTCTATAGTAATTAGAGGGAGTCACTAGGATTGTAAATCCTGTGGAATAGCTATATCTCCATGTAGAGTAAGATTTGCCCTAAATTTGTCATGTAGAATATTGGCTATTTACTTTGGAACAGAGTGTGCAGTATTATTGTCGGCTAAGTCTGCACATTTTTGGGGAATTAGTTCTTTACATCTTGACATAGTTAAAGAAAGATCTGTTGTTATTTTTGTGTTTTTGTGGTTCTGAGCTTCCTAAAGGTTACCTTAAGCTATTTATTAGTTTGCATAAGTGTGTTATTAACTTAGGTAGAATGAGACCTGTTATAACCATTGACAAGTTTGTTTCTCTAGTTAAATAATATATTTGTATTGGTATACTCCTCCACAGGGGCTCTATTTTAATATCTCGTTATGTTTGGTGTGGACAGGGATTGCTTTAATGATACAGCTATAAAAGTGGGACTAGAAGTCAGAGCCATAGGCAGCAGCTGTAACAATGAGATCCATCAGAGGAGGATTAAGTGGAAAATTTACTTTGGTCATCATGTTATTGAAGAATGTTTACTTTTGATAAGTCCCTAAACACAGAGTTATTTACAGGGGAAGTACCGCCTATTTAAAGGAACAGATCACCAAATTATGGTTTGATTTAACAAATCAGAGTGATATACACATATACGGACATGTACAAGAAGTGTCTATATTTGTGAGGACTAGGTCATATATAGAGCCAAAGCCGATCCTGTTTTGTCATATGCAAGTCCAGTGCTTGTGTGGAACCCACTCAAAGGATCTCAGTCTCATTTACAATATAAATATAACATGCTGGAAGGACAAGTATATATCACAGAGAATGGAACTCTCCTCCCCTCCACATAAAATGAAGAACATCTCTTACTCTATTCAAACACAGTTTGGATGATTGAATGGGAAACTGCAAATTCATTCCTGGTTTAGCACCCATATCCCTCATGGATAGGAGCAGCAACCAAATGTCCCAACGTGACTTAGTTCTGCCTGCCTCTGGGTTATTTGTATGCAAAATATAAGAGTAAAAAAACTACTAAGGCAATGTAAGGATAGGTTTCTTACGAACCTCACAGATCAATAGCCTAATAAGTATCTATGAGCCTAAGTATATTGGGGCTCCTAGTAAGATGGTTAAGTTTTTGATAAAAGAGGATTAGCATTTATAATTTCAAAGAATGATTGGGCATGTCAACACTGGCATTGCTGCTCAGCTACTTTATTGATGGATAACTGAAGTTGTGTAGTAGTATTGCTTTTAATGGAGACTTTAGCTAATATGTTAATATAGCATCATTCTCAGAAGGTGACATAGAGGGTGCTCTATAATTAGCTATGTAGTGATAATTAATCTTGTTTACAGTGATATGGACATTTTGAAGTTCAAATGTGGAGTCTCAAGGAATCTGTCACCAGGTGATGATATCCTTGATATCCAGGAATAGAGCGAGTGCTTTCATTGCTCTGAAACCAAGTCTCTGTAGCTATACACATATGGATATGTTCAAGTTGTAGGAGAGCCTCATGTCTGAGCATTTTTTGTTAAGACTCCTGATACTGCATAGAACTTTTTTAATGTGTTCCAAATTAGAATTTACTAGGTTAGAATACTTGCCTTAAAGAGGCACAAAGGCACTATGGTGGGAGCAAAGGCTTTAGCTAAAATGAAAATCATTGGTAGGAGAGATGCATACCATCCCTGATGAAGTAGGAAGCCAATCATCTTTTCTTTGAATCTTTATTTTGGGGGATGATAATATACCACTCAAAACCAATGAATTTTCTACTTCGGTCACATGTCTACCAAGCTCAGTCATATCATATCCTTTTGCATGGCCCTCTGGGTACAGCACCTAAGGTTATTCACCCCCTCATGGACCCAACATTATTAGGTTGTAATAATATTTAAGATACTAATTTGAAAAATACCCAAGGGTGTTATGAGCACTCTGGGAATTCATACCAACTGGGTGAGAGCCAGTGACAAGCAACACCTACTAAACGCAGAACTGAACAACTCCTAATACAAAAACTCCAAAGGAGCTTATAACTCACAGTTGCTAATGCAAGATCCACATATGATGAGATGGTTAAAAATCCCTGTATTTTGTAACTTGCTCCATCAGGTAAATAATAAAATGATGTTTCAGCTAGCTGTGTTGTTGTAGAATGCTTCATCTGATTTTCCTCCTGTCCATCCTAATGGAAGTACAAAAGCCGAAGAAAGCTAGTAAAAGCTAAAAGAAAAATCATATGAGCCAGATCTTTTTCTTCTTAGTCTTTATTGGTCATCAGAGCAGATAAATATTTGTCAGGATGGAAGATCATGTGACCTTGTTATGTCCTCAAACATGGTTCCAGAGTGAGAGCTGTCACCCTATTCTTATCCAGCTTACTGAGGGTGGTGTCCATATGCCTGACAATAGAGTCCTCTACTACTAAACACTACTGTGGTGATAAACAGTATCAGTAGAAAATAAGGGCTTGGATTCTGCACCATTTTGACTCATAGAGAAATATATTCTGGCTGTGGGTGGAAAGGTGAATGTGAATGTGTTGCTGTGTGGACTAAAATAAGAGGTTTCTTAGTCTATAGCTTGGAAGGCTTAAGCAGTGTTCTCTTAACAACTACATCATAAGCAGGTTTAGCAGAAGTGCTCTGTGCTGTCTGTGTTTGTGTGTTGTGCTTACTGAATGTGTTCTGAGGTAAAAAGGTAGCCTCCAATTTAAGTAAATACTTAAGCCTCTCACAGACTCTTTCAACATGAGGTAGAAAAAGAGTTTTTGGTAAACATGAAGCAGTTACTATAACATCTGAAAATACCTATTGCTATTTGGCTGGCTACAGAAGGGGCAAAATCTAGACTCTCCACATGCTCTCATAGTTTGTATCTACTGCTTAACCCTAAGTTGATTAACTTTATTGTAGAATTACTTCAAGTGGTGCCTCCAAACTAGGAGGTCTGGCCTGGTGTGAAGTAATCTGAATCACTCCAGTCACTAGTGCATGTGGAACCCATTTTGCGGCGGAACACCACCCAATTTACCTACCTTAAATCAACCCACCCTTACGAAAGGCTTGCAACATAAAAAGACTGCTGTGCATAAAGCCAAACATCCTTCTGCAGTCTAATCTTTATTTTGTCACTTCTTCTAAAGGAAACAAGGTTAATATCTGTGTAAATTGTTTTAAATAAGCTGGGAAGTAGCAGTGTAGTAGTCTGCTCAGGAGCTCGCAGCACTAGCACTATCAGATCAGGTTTCCCGAATACCTCCTCAACCAGTAATTAATACAGGCTCTAGCAAATGTAATTTGAAGGGAAGCAGATACTCTGAACTTACCCCATTTATTCTGCTTTTCCTGCTCTCCCTTGAATAGAGCTCACAGATTGTCTCTGTAGTCTCATGGTGTCTGGGACCCACTCCGTTCACCTCGCTATGCTCAGCTCACTCTGCTGCCGTACCCTGTCCCCTTTTCCCACCCTCTCCCACTACTCTCCCACTACTTCTACATTTATTCTAACCCCTTGTCACCTGACCACTCCCTACAGCCACTCAGCCGCATCTACCCAAACCACACCCCCTGATTATTTCCCTATACAAATATCCCACACAATAATATCCTACCATACCTCTATACCATACCACCCATTAGGCATAACACTACTTGCAGCCAAACAACACTACTTGCATCCAAATACCACTGCCACATACTATGCAAGTCTTAATAACATCTCTCTTTTTAACCCTCACAACCGTAACCTACATTACATCCATACATACTAACACAACACTACCCTCTTTATTTATTGACAACTCAATACTACTCATACATAATAAGTACATTCCACTATCCTGCACTAGAAAAATAGCATGTAAACTCCACATATATGTACTACAAACAATCAAACTTACACTATTTTTAAAGAAATACGTCCTAACCTCAGGAGAAATTCACCCAAATCCAGGACCATGTAACATCATGCCGCCTAACAAACACACATCAGATCTACTTATCATCAACCTTAACTCTTGCAGTATATCAAACAAACTTCTTCACTTACACACATTCATAACCGACTACTCCACTGACATTCTAACCATAACAGAGACCTGGCTAAAACCCAGCACGCAGAGTGAAGAAATTCTCCCTCCAGGACATAATATCCTAAGACTAGATAGAGTGGGAAAAAAGGGAGGGGTGATGCAATTGTCTAGAAAAACACACTCTCCAACCTCTACAAACTCCTCTACCTATATTTCATACTGCTGAGACCTTAGGCTCTGTGCTACTGCTAAACAAGAAAAAGAGCATCAATATTATTTGTGCTTATATCCCTCCAGGTAATAACTCTCCAATAACTGAGGAAATTCTACAATGGACAAAAGATAACCTCCCACAAGATACTATTTTACTAGGTGACCTAAATACTAATTGGCTAGCCTGCAACTCTAAAAACCCTTTACTAGAAAGGCTCACCCAGACTCTGCTACACTTTGCTGTGAGGGAAAGGTTAGTTTGCTTTTTATTTGTTGTATTTTGTATTACTTTACTGCCTTTTTCTATTTTGAATACTGTGATTTGTTTTCTTTACCTTGTGTTTTACTTGTATTCTGCTTTAACTGCATATTAAAACTTAAAAAGAGACCACAGCTCTGTCTCTTGTGAGTCAGGCAGAAATTAAACAGGTGAATTAAAGACTCACACATAAGATAGAAGAGGTCAGTTAAGGTTAATCATCTGTGAAATGAGGGGTGGAGCTAGGAACTAAACCTTCTATTTAAGGAGTAAAATAAAGCATTTCAGACCTTTACAAAAAAGGCTCAAATAGACCCTGCTACACTTTGCTGTAGGAAAAGGTTAGTTTGCTTTTTATTTGTTGTATTTTGTATTACTTTATTGCATTTTTCTGTTTTGAATACTGTGATTTGTGTTCTTTACCTTGTGTTTTACTTGTATTCTGCTTTTAACTGCATATTAAAACTTGAAAAGAGACCACAGCTCTGTCTCTTATGAGTCAGGTAGAAATTAGTACACGTCAATTAAAGACTCACACATAAGATAGAAGAAGTCAGTTAAGGTTAATCATATGTGAACTGAGGAGGTGGAGCTAGGAACTAAACCTTCAATTTAAGGAGTAAAATAAAACATTTCAGGGCTTCACTAGAAAGGCTCAACCAGACTCTGCTGCACTTTGCTACGAGAGAAAGGTTAGTTTGCTTTTTATTTGTTGTATTTTGTATTACTTTATTGCCTTTTTCTATTTTTAATACTGTGATTTGTTGTCTTTACCTTGTGTTTTACTTGTATTCTGCTTTTAACTGCATATTAAAACTTGAAAAGAGACCACAGCTCTCTCTCTTGTGAGTCAGGCAGAAATAATTTTTCCCACACTCCCACACAGTTACTTTTGTGTTCTTAAACACCACTGTCTTTTTAGTTGCCTGCCCCTTATGTTAATTTGACCATATATCTCATTTCCTCTCGGCTTTTACTAGCTTATGTGAGTAAGCACACAATTATCATTTTGTGAAATCACTCCCCTTCAACTATTTAAATTTATTGGCCATTCTACTGTATTCCATAGTACCAGAATACAAAAGTGACCACCCCCTTTCAATCTATCTTGCTGTTTTAAAAATAGCGACTCTCCACTAAAACTTAACTTTTTAGATAGGTAAAACTTAAGTTACCTACTTTCACATCTAATTCCTCTAGTGCACACTGCAGTGTTTAGGATAAACCATTTTTTTCATCTTACTTTTAAGCATCTATTGCAAGACCACCAGTTATTGGAGAGCCCACATTCTGTCTCTCAGTAGTCATCTTGGGATTAGTGCTTCTGTTTTCTCCTGGTGAGAGAAGGAGTGCAGTTACATTATTTCCTGGAGACTGCTGACCACCAGAAAGTTTAATAACTGCTTTATAGGTGACAGCTTGGAGGACGTGCTTATATTCTGATCCTGGTGAGAGTAGGAGCAGAGTGCATTGACTCCTGACTCTTTCTGGTTGAAGTCGCTCTGACTAGCACTTGCTCTAACACCTTAAACTGATACAAGCACTCAACTCTATTTATAAATAAGGAGAAATGAATCATAGGCACTAAACAGCTTATAATTGCAAAGTACCTTGCCAAGGTAAGGGGAAAAAAGCACCTAACCAGGCATGTCCAAGGGACAGCTTCCGGTGATTTCTCCTGTCCACCTGGTGAATCTGGGCATACTGGGGCAATGCAGCAATTGCCTCATGTACACAGACAACCCTCTATTCCTACCACCCAACACTACAACCTGCGAGAGATGCACTTACATAGCCAAACTGGAAGCAAAGCTCTATCCAGCCAAGATTGTGCTAGACAATCAAGAGGAGAAGGTTAAAACCCACACTACACCTCAAGCAACACATAGCCCTTCAAAACCCTCACCACCAACCCCAACACATAGCAACAGTAAACACACATGTGCAGAGGCCCTTAACATTAACCTGTCTAAGCAACAAGGACCTCCGAAGCTGAAACCCAAACAAACACCAATCACAACCAAAGTATCACATAGCTCACAACACCAGTGTGCCACCCAACAGCAGCCCCTAAGGCAAGACAACATAGCCAACAATTTAGTCATAGGTGACTCTATAGTCAGGCACACTGATGCCCCACTCATCAGGCTGAACAAGGAGAAAATTTTAGTCATCTGCCTGTCAGGTGCCAGGACTGCCACATAACACATGCACTCAAGTCACTCCACAACAAGTACAAATACGACTCTGTCATTGTCCATGTTGGAGTAAATTACTTTAGACGTACCTCCCTGGACTACATGAAAAGAGACATGGAAGAGCTCTTGGATCATGTGATCCAGGCAGGTATGACCTTTGCCCTGAGCAGCATCCTGCCTTAACCCAGAATGATACCACACTATAAGGACAAAATGATTGACTTCAACAATTGGCTAAGCTTCTGGTGTCATTCAAAGGGGATCTAGAATCTGTCTGCCTGGGATGACATGATCGACAAACCACAATGCTTTGCCAGAGATGGACTGCACCTTTTGCCCCTGAGATTCAGGTTACTGGCTAAGGCTCTGGCCACCCCTATAGTGCCTTTTTTAGGCAAGGCTCAAAGGACAAAACCACCACTGTAACAGGTACAAGTATGCAACATCTGAAGGTAATACTACTCAATGCTAGAAGTCTAAACCTCAAAATGCACTCTCTTGAGGCACTCCTAAAAATGGGGAACATCAGTATCTGTGCAGTAACTGAGCCCTGGTTCAAGGCTCCAGAGAGCAGCCCTGCAATACCAGGCTACAGCTCTTACCACACTTTTGCTGTTTTAAAAATAGCAACTCTCCACTAAAACTTAACTTTTTAGATAGGTAAAGCTTAAGTTACCTACTTTCACATCTAATTCCTCTAGTGCACACTGCAGTGTTTAGGATAAACCATTTTTTCATCTTACTTTTAAGCATCTATTGCAAAACCACCAGTTATTGGAGAGCCCACATTCTGTCTCTCAGTAGTCATCTTGGGATTAGTGCTTCTGTTTTCTCCTGGTGAGAGAAGGAGTGCAGTTACATTATTTCCTGGAGACTGCTGACCACCAGAAAGTTTAATAACTGCTTTATAGGTGACAGCTTGGAGGACGTGCTTATATTCTGATCCTGGTGAGAGTAGGAGCAGAGTGCATTGACTCCTGACTCTTTCTGGTTGGAGTCGCTCTGACTAGCACTTGCTCTAACACCTTAAACTGATACAAGCACTCAACTCTATTTATAAATAAGGAGAAATGAATCATAGGCACTAAACAGCCTATAATTGCAAAGTACCTTGCCAAGGTAAGGGGGAAAAAGCACCTAACCAGGCATGTCCAAGGGACAGCTTCCGGTGATTTCTCCTGTCCACCTGGTGAATCTGGGCATACTGGGGCAATGCAGCAATTGCCTCATGTACACAGACAACCCTCTATTCCTACCACCCAACACTACAACCTGCGAGAGATGCACTTACATAGCCAAACTGGAAGCAAAGCTCTATCCAGCCAAGATTGTGCTAGACAATCAAGAGGAGAAGGTTAAAACCCACACTACACCTCAAGCAACACATAGCCCTTCAAAACCCTCACCACCAACCCCAACACATAGCAACAGTAAACACACATATGCAGAGGCCCTTAACATTAACCTGTCTAAGCAACAAGGACCTCCGAAGCTGAAACCCAAACAAACACCAATCACAACCAAAGTATCACATAGCTCACAACACCAGTGTGCCACCCAACAGCAGCCCCTAAGGCAAGACAACATAGCCAACAATTTAGTCATAGGTGACTCTATAGTCAGGCACACTGATGCCCCACTCATCAGGCTGAACAAGGAGAAAATTTTAGTCATCTGCCTGTCAGGTGCCAGGACTGCCACATAACACATGCACTCAAGTCACTCCACAACAAGTACAAATACGACTCTGTCATTGTCCATGTTGGAGTAAATTACTTTAGACGTACCTCCCTGGACTACATGAAAAGAGACATGGAAGAGCTCTTGGATCATGTGATCCAGGCAGGTATGACCTTTGCCCTGAGCAGCATCCTGCCTTAACCCAGAATGATACCACACTATAAGGACAAACTGATTGACTTCAACAATTGGCTAAGCTTCTGGTGTCATTCAAAGGGGATCTAGAATCTGTCTGCCTGGGATGACATGATCGACAAACCACAATGCTTTGCCAGAGATGGACTGCACCTTTTGCCCCTGAGATTCAGGTTACTGGCTAAGGCTCTGGCCACCCCTATAGTGCCTTTTTTAGGCAAGGCTCAAAGGACAAAACCACTGCTGTAACAGGTACAAGTATGCAGCATCTGAAGGTAATACTACTCAATGCTAGAAGTCTAAACCTCAAAATGCACTCTCTTGAGGCACTCCTAAAAATGGGGAACATCAATATCTGTGCAGTAACTGAGCCCTGGTTCAAGACTCCAGAGAGCAGCCCTGCAATACCAGGCTACAACTCTTACCACACTTTTGGGCCACCAAACCAAGACCAAAACACTAAAGGTGGAGGAGAGTCTATATTCACCCAGGATATTCACCCCTCCAGGCTAGTTGCCCAACACAATGCATCTGAAATTCTCCAGGTGCAACTAATACTAGGTAAGACTGCAATCCAAATTGTAGCTTGCTACAGATCCCTCATCATGCCCCAAGATTCTCACTGCACCTTTCTAAACATACTGGAAAATATTAAGATACAACCAAACACCCTAATACTGGGTGATTTCAATTACCCTGCCATTAACTGGAAAAACTACTCATGTACCAACACATTTGCCCAAAAGTTCTTGAAATTCATAAATTCCAATGCCCTGGATCAACTAATCCATAGTTCCACCAGGGGCTCCAATGTCCTGGACCTGGTCATTACCAACTTGGGAAATCGATGCTCCACACCAGTGCTCAACCCCTCATTGGTTAGGTCTGACCATAAGCTAATCACCTTTGACATCCACATCCCACCCCCACCCCCCAGTAAGGAAACATCAGTAAAAAAATTCTCCAAGGCCAACTTCATGCTACTCAAGTCAGAAGTGACAAACTTCATGACACCCATGCAGACAGGAACTGAAAGTTCAACTGCCAGATCCTACATTAAAGCACTGTATGAGCACATCCACTCATGCATGCATCGTGCCATCCCAAATAGAACCAAGATTCTCTCCTCCAAAAAAGGAAGCCAATCTGCTGGTCCCCTGTCATAAACAAACTATGCAACAGAAGGAAATAACTGTTGCAGAAAAGAGAAAAATCCCAGTTTGCAAAAAACTACCTTACCAGCCTCAGTAAGAAGCTGAGATCCCTCATAAAATCCTCCAAAGCTAGTTACAAAAATAAAATTGCCAAAGATGCCAAAGGCAACCACAAGGCATTCTATTGCTATGTCAAGAATCTAAATGGCAATGCTCAGATCTGCTCTTAGCTACAACAGAATGGCATTAAATATACTGATCCCAAGGACATTGCCAATATCCTGCCAGATCGATTCAGTGCTAACTTCACCCCCCCCTCTCACCCCTTAAAGGGCCCATCTCAATACCTAAAGATTGCCAAATTCCAGTAATCATGGCCACACAGGTAAAAAACGCACTCTCCAAAGCTAAGAATACAGTATCCATGGGACCAGATGACATCCCGGACTGTGTACTACATGAACTACAAAATGAACTGGCACCTCACCTAAGTGCCATGTTTAATCATATCCTCATCTCAGGCTTCGTGCTCACTGAGTGGTGCACAACTACAGTATTCCCACTCCACAAGGGGGGGTCCACCTTGGATCCTGGGAACTACAGCCCCATCAGTCTGACACGCCTGATCTGTAAGGCCATGGAACGTATTATCATGGAACTTATAAACATTGACATTGGCAACCTTCAAACACTGGACGCCACCCAGATTGGGTTCGTGAAGGGCTGATCGTGTCTCCTGAACCTGATTGACTTCTTCGAATCAGTCTCCAGAGCCATGGACGAGGGTAAGGTGGTCCACACAGCCTATCGACCTCACCAATGCCTTCAACACCACCCCCCACTCTGAAATCATAGATAAACTTACTAAGCTGGACATAAATCCCTACGTCACTCAATGGGTTGCCAACTGGCTTACTGACAGAACCAGACTGTAAAAGTAGCCGACTCCAAATCCAGCTCCAGACAAGTGACAAGTGGAGTAACTCAGGATTCAGTCCTGGGACCATTCTTGTTTGGCATCTACTTCTCTGAAGTACTTGCCAACACTAGACTCTGGCTAATAAAGTTTGCAGATGACTGGAAACTGGGAGCCATTATTGAATCCCCAAATGATGTGGATATTCTACAAAAGGGCCTTACAGAAACAGATGCTTGGTGTCAGAGCCATGGGCTCAAGCTCAATGCCAAGAAGTGTATAGTTATCCCCTTTGGGAAAAACCATGTACCCATGAATTACCACATAGGTGGCATTACACTAAACACCGAAAGTGTGATAAGAGATTTAGGAACACAGGTGGACAGTGGTCTCATCTTCAATAACCACATCGCCACAGCAGTCAGGAAATCCTTCTATGTGGCATACCTCATTACTAAGGGCTTTTCATCCAGAAAAAAGGAGGTCATTGTCCCACTGTACTCATCCCTCATTAGACCCATCATAGAGTACAACTCCCCATTTGGTATGTACCTCACAAGACATCTGCAACAACTGGAAAGGCCACAGAAACACCTCACTAAAAGAATCACAGGCCTAAAACAGATGCCCTATGCTGACCAACTAAAAAAACTCCAGCTATACTCTGTCGCATATTGTCTACTCAGAGGTGATGTCTGCTTAACATAAAAGGCCATGTCAAACCCAGAGCTGTTGGACATGCTACACTTAAAGAAATCCCAATCCATCAGGGCCACATGCTCCAGGGACCTAAACCTTGTCATCACAATGAGCAAAACATGCTGGAGGGATAGGTTCCTGACCCAGAGACTCCCCATACTCGGGAAGAGACTGCTATACATGTCAAGCAGAGCACCTCCTTGGCCCTCTTCAAAAGGAACCTTGACGACTGGATGGGAGATAGGAAATTTATCCCGGGGATCACGAGTCACCCTGCTCGACAGGGGTCCAGGTAAGTAAATATTGTGGAAAGAAATAGCCAGAGAATTGTTATGACTAGGCTTGTACAGGCCCTAGGGCTGATAGCCTAGTATCATCCTATGAACCTATGAACCCCACTAACCACATCAACCTATATGGATTCTCTCAACTCATTCAGAAACCTACTAGACTAGATAAAAAATCCCAAAAGGAATCTATACTAGATTGGACACTGGTAAACCCTGAACATAATTACCAAATACGTTATCTACCAGATGGACTTAGTGACCACCTCCCAACATTCCTCCAATGGAAATGCACAAACTTACCCAAACCTACAGTTTGTAGACTAGTTAGAGATGATCACAATGTAAATCCTCGGGATCTCAACACTACTTTAAGAAAATGTAACTGAGAACCATTACACACCCTTGACTTAGACCAAGCAGTTGACTACTTTAATTGTACTCTTACTAACATCCTTGATTTAGTAGCCCCCATAAGAAAACTTAGAACTAAACTACATTATGCTCCATGGCTTAGTAAGTCCACTAGAGCATTATTAAAGTCCAAAGATAAGGCATGGAAAACCTGTAAGAAAGATAACACTAGTCTCTCCAAACAAAACTATCAACAACTTAGGAATCAAGCCAAAAAACAAACAAAGCTTGATAAACAGAACTACTTTCTAGGTATCCAAAACAAACACTCCCTACTAAAACCTAGCAAAACCACCACACCAGCTCCCTCCTCCACCAACCCAAATGACCACATAGCCTCCCAATTCAATCATCAGTTTACTGAATCCATTAAATCACTATCCACCCAACTATCCAAAAATAGTTATTTATCTATGCCAACAACAGCTCCTAACAACACACCTCCCTTTACACTCTCAACTGTCCCAACCTCTACAATAAAAAAATACCTCGTAAAACTAAAACCCACTGCACTTACAGCAGATGGTATACCAGATAATTTCCTAAACATGACTGCTAACTCCTTATCCTACCCTGTCTCAATCCTTATCAACCGCTCCATACAGGAATTCTATATCCTTCAACTGTGGAAAATCTCCTACATTATTCCCCTTCATAAAGGTGGCAACTCCTATGATTTCTCAAACTACTGCCCCATTGCCATTCTGTCTCCTTTATCAAAGATACTTGAGAAATGTATTCACTCTCAGGTCATGCATTTCCTAAATACAAACAATCTCCTCTTCTCTACGCAATATGGCTTCTGCCCACACCACAGCACAACTACCGCTCTTCTCTCTTTTACAAACCTGGTTAACCAACATAGAAATAATAATAATTTTGTATCTGCTATATTCCTGGACCTCTCTGAAGCATTTGACATGGTTTCTCACTCCATACTAATAGATACACTAACCTCTTTATCCTTTACCCCTGACACTATTGCCTGGTTTAAAAGCTATCTATCAGACAGACAACAATCTGGCCAGTGGCAGGGTGTTTTATCACCTTTACTCCCAACCACCATTGGTGTACCTCAAGGTTCTATATATCTACTTCTCTTTTCTATCTTCACCAATAATCTGCATACCTCTACCCTGCATGCCTCACTCATACAGTATGCAGATGATTCGACCCTAATATGATCAGCCCCATCTCTTATCACTTTACAGTGACTCACCCAAGAATCCTTTCCTCAGTGGAAAGTCGGATCACAAATATCCAACTTATCTTAAATCCCAACAAAACTAAATTACTCCTATTTACCCCTAACAAATAAAAAACCTCTCCTCTCTCCTTCTCTAGCTCCTCCAAAAATGGTACTGTCATTTCACCTTCTCCGCATACCAAGCTCCTTAGTGTTAAAATAGACAATAACCTTCACTTTGACAACCATATCTCTCAAACTATCAAAAATGTACACAAAAAATGGGTACCCTATACAGGCATAAAAACTTTCTGTCAGATCAGGCTCAGGTCATCCTAGCCCGAACTCACCTTCTTTCCACATTAATGTATGCAACAGCAATACTGACTCATGTCAGAAAATCTGATCTTGACAAACTTGAGTCTTGTTATGACAAAATCGCCAAGTTTGCTAATAATTCCCCCTTTAGAACCCATCATTGTACACCTCTTAGGCAACTTCAGTGGCTTGAACTCCCACAGTTATTAACTCTTCACCAACTAGTCATAGCATATAACATCCTAAAACATCCTGACAAAACTCCAGCACTAAGGCAATTACTGACTCACTATGCACCAAATTGTCCACTCCGCTCTGCCAACAAATCACTCCTCTCTATCTCCTCAGCCAACAGCACAGCAGGTAAAGCTTTATTTTCACACAGTATATCGAAAAGTTGGAATAACCTCCCCACTTCTATGACTTCTGCATCAAATATTACACAATTCAAAAACTTCCTTAAGTCTCATTTTATAAGCTCATGGCTTTGTCCATGTGTTACATAATTCTACAATATGCTTTTTCCATCTTTTTCTTTCTCTCCTACTTCAGACCTTCTGTAAGCATGGTATTGATAAATGGTATCCCTTGATATATGTTTTTTTTGTTGTGATTTTTGTCCTATTTCACAACTAACAAAATGTATATATGTAAATTTTACTGATGATAATTTTTTTTACTATATTTTTGTTCCTCAAATGCTGCTATGATGACACTGTTTTTTCCTTCTGTATAATATCATTATTATTGTATTAATTATGTGGAGCTTTTCTCCCCGGGCCTCTGCTGTAAATGGACCTCGTCCAGTCGTACCATCCCGGTTAACAAATGTAAAATAAATAAATAAAATAAATAAAAATTACATCTGATTCACTGATTTTTTTACATCAGGATTTGTAGGACTTAGTACTGGAAATGCTTACAAGGCAGCTGCAGTCTATAATTGGATATTATATCATAGAGCCTTGATTGCATCTTTTGATTTCTTGACCCCCAGTCTATATATGCCCAGTCCATCTTATGTTACATAAAACTGGTGGTTTAAGAATATAGAATTAAAGTTAAAGCACAACTGACTCTGCATTCCAGCATTTATCTATCTAGCAGGCTGAGGTCACCAGGAAGCCGTCTTTGTTATTGTCCCAGGAAATTTCACCAATATCAAACGGACTCACAGCACGTTTCCAAGAGGTAAATGAGTTTAGCAAACCAGTCTGTCTTGCCATCTGGAGAGTCTATATTTGTTAAATAAAGTGAACTTGCTGATCATCACCCTGCTACTAAGCTGGTCTCCATCAGTTTCAGCCAGTCTTAATGCACATGCAAGGGTGTCTAGTGCTCTGGTTGAGAGTCAGCAATGTTGTGCTTGGTGTGATTTAATATTTCCAGTTATGGTTAGTTTATTGCTCTTGTTTCTAAGATGCATGTTACCAATTGTTGATTCGACATTTGTCCTACCAAGATGGTTACATCTAGTTTTAAGGTGTTGAGTCCAGTCCTTCACCATGTCATTGGATTCTCTTTTAGAGAAGTATTTTCATCTGTTTTTAAAAGAGGCTTGATTATTCTAATCATTAAAAAGATAGGTTTATACTCCAGTGAGCAGGACAATTGTAGATTAGTCTCAAATTTTCCTTTTTTTAGGAAGTTAGCACAACTGGATTCTTGTTTTAGGGGTAATCATATCTATGGCCCATTCCATTCTGGTCTGCATTCAACACACTGGATAGATGCAGCCCTTGTTGACCCATTCCAGCCTGTTTTTAGGTCAAGATATAGCATACAGACTTCCTTTGTTAGAATATTCACTGATCTTTTTGTGGCCAAGCATCATTGTTACATTATTGTTACATTCTGTTTCTAGTAAATTTCTTTTCATTTGACATAGCAGACTATGAGATCTAAGCGTACAATCTAAAATATTACTGTGATATCTCAGGTGAAGTCTGGCATTGGTTCTCCTCTTAACTTTGTGGTCATATTCAAAGAGGAATGTCTGGAATTAGATAAAGATTCAATTTGGGGCCATTTGATGTTCACTGGGTGTAGGCATGAATTAAGATTTAAACTTTCAATATTATACCATTAACATGCAGCTATAACTCTTCTTTCCATAGGCTCATAGGTTTGTAGATAATTACTAGCCTAGCTGCCTTTGCCGGCTATTTTAAGATAATTATATATATATATATATATATATATGTATATATATATATATATATATATATATATATATATATATATATATATATATTTATATAATATAATGATATATTATACTTAATGTTAATAAATGGGATCATACCATTGGCAATTTCAGTGGACCCATTCATGGTATAAAACATTTAGGTGAAATCTCTGTCCATTACTAGCACAGGGTACAGTCCTGTGGTAAGTTTCCTATTTCCCATTCATATATCTAAGTTGCTCTTAAATATTAACGGGGATGAACTTTTGTTTTATATGGATGGGTGGTCTGTTCCACAGCAGCAGTATCCTCTGAGAGTAGTGTACATGTTGTTTAGGCCTTGTATCCTTTTATTAAGGTATCTCTGTGGGCATTCCAGTTGTTCCATGTGTCTGGACAGATACATGCCAAAGGGGACATTATATTCAATGATTGGCCTAATGTTGGCTGAGTAAAGGTGGACAATGACATCCCTAGATATAGACGCAATCTCTTTGTTTATAAGCTGTGCAGTATTGATGAACTTTCTTATAGTAGAAACATGTTAGTCAAAAATTAGGTCACTGCCCACATAAGTTCTCAAATCCCATAACTCCTAGGGATGTATTATCAATGTGGTAGTTCCCTTGGGTAGATGACTTTCCAAGGGATACAGTAATGCATTCGTTGGTGTTTAGTTTCAGTCCACGATTTTGGCACCAGTTATTTGAGGCAAACCTTCCTGAAAGGATGATTAAGACATTTGTGGATCCAATGGCTGCTCCTAGCTTGCAGTCACCTGCAAACGTAATCAGTCAGGCCATTTGGTATTGTCTTTTACTTCAGAAATGTAGATTCCAAACAGGAGAGTTCCCAGCACAGAACACTGGGGAACTCCACTGATGACTGGTTTCTTTGTGGCTGTAACTTCCCTATGTTCCCCTATTTTTACATATATTTTATTTATTTATTTCCTATTTGTTTACTGCATAGGGGGGTTGGTTTGTTGACCCTTTTCATCAATGACCCAAGCATTAAAAAGCAAGCATAGACAGTGAAAAACAAGAACATAAACAATAAATAATCTTAATCTCTCAATCTCTCTCTCTCTCTCTTTCACTCTAATATATGGGCAGAATATATTTCATGCAGAAGACAGAACAGTATTGTAACAGAAGGTACACTATATATGTAAGTGGAATCTATTAAAGACAGCAATAATACAAACTGAAATAAAATGTCATCTTGTACAATTCAGACCATAAATTTACAAATTTCAATTTGCATGTAGATATCAAAATGAAATGTATTAATATATATATATATATATCTATATATATATATATATATGTATATATATATATATATATATATATATATATATATATATATATATATTGGACTGATTTGAGCAGTGTCTTCTGTGGCCATGCAGTCCAATCCAGAAGTGGCAGTCCTTTCGATATTCTGAGCAGCAGCAGGCAGACGTCAGTCTAGTATCATGGTTAGGTATCTTCCTGAGGGCTCTGTTATTCTCTGCCACCTTTACCAAGGTAGTTTCATACATAATGAGAGCTTCCTTCATTTCATGTTTCCAGGAATACTTGTCTGAGGTGAGATAATGCCAGGTGTTCACACTGATGGAGAGAGCACTGAGGTCATGCTTGCACATGTCTTTGTAGCTCAATTTAGTTTGCCCTTTCGGATCTTTCCAGACTCCAGCTATACAGACTGGAGGTCTTTCTGTATTCAGCTATCCACTATGTGTGAGACATGACCCAACCAGAGCATATGCCTTGGTTTAAGGAGGGTGATAATTGAGGTGGTGCATGCCCCTTCAAGCACTGCTGTTTTGGGGATCTTGTCCAGCCATAAGATACTGAGTATGCACCTGAGGCAGCACATATGGAATACATTGAACCACTGCTCCTGTTCTAAAAGTCCATGTTTCACACTCATAGAGTACTGTAAATTTGCACCTCGGTGTGCACAGTGAGCTTATTTTTAGCCCATACTCTCTTCGTCAGCCTGAAAAACATTGTGGCAGATTTTCCAATGCGCTTGTTGATCTCACTATCAATCTATAAGTTATCTGAAATTGTAGAGCCTAGGTACATGAAGCCATGGAAGACCTCCAGCTCATAATCACTCACCATGGTAGATGGCACATTCGCCATGTTTTGGCCCATCACATGGGTCTTATTTAAGCTAATTGTGAGGCCAAATTCCATATGGGCATCCACAAAGCAAGTCATGAGAGATTTACATTCCTGCTGAGTGTGAGCAGCAATAACTGCATCTTCAACATGCAGAAACTTCATTAGACACTTCCTAACCACCCTGGTCTTTGATCTAAACCTCGTCTATATATATATTTGGCTCAGGTTGGTTTATGTGATTTGCCTACTTTAAGATTCCAAGGTTAATTATTTCTTACTTCATATGTGAGGTAGTTCCATATATCTTCCTTAAAAAATAGCTACAGACATGGCATGTATCCATAACGGGATAGTCAATAATCAGCTGAAACTCATTACTTCCAGGATAGTGGCTATGGACATTCATGCCACCTTTTGTAATTCATCTTCTCCGGTTTTGTTGCTATTATCATCCACAGTGCTGTCAAACTGATAACAGATGGTGTGAAACTTAAGTGTGGTAATTGATGATTGTCTCACTCATACTGAACAGATGGCTGCTGCCATTAAGAGATATGTCTCTAATTAAGCACCTTATTCCTTCAAAAAATCTTTCTCTGCTGATACATGCTTTGATCTTCTTTATGCTAAAGTGCTATAATGCCATGTTCTTGGGACTTCCAGACATATCACCTGAGCCCTTGCAACTTGTGCAAGATTGTGCAGCCCATCCATTTAGCAGTTATCTTTTTACCATCACATTATGCAACTGCCACAGATCCTGCACTGGTTTCCATTTTGGTCAAATATCACATATACTGTTGCAGTTTTGGCGTGCCTTGTCCTGTACAGCTTCTGTCCTAAATACCTTAGGGAGCATCTTGATTGACATCAGCTTGTTCTTGCCCTGATCTACCTTTCCCCTTCGATTGTCGAGGCGCTAAGAGTTCAGCTTTAATCATGTAGTAAACACTTTATTTCCTAGCATGGGTTCTACCTTAGAAGCTTCTTACTGGGGTGGTTGTTGATATCCACAGCCTTCACTAGATTTAAGAGATCTGACAAAACATATCTTCTTGATGTTTTATTTCATTTTTATCCTGATTCTTGTTGATTCATTTTTGTAATACCGCTTAGGTACTGAAAGAAACTAAATATATTTGAATTTTAATATGCATTACCATTATTTTGCTTTACTACCTTTCCATTTTCTGGACTGTTACTGAAATGGGACCAGTACATTTAGTCAGCAACTCCGGTAATGAACCATTAAGTAAATTAATAAATAAATTCTTGCTCCCATATTTTCTCCTGAAGGCAGTCTTTCCCCTACAGAACCCACATTCTCTACCACCCCAGAAGTTACCTGCCCAGCAAGCTGAACACGTCACCACTCTCTGACTTTCCCACTCCTTTTATTTTGCCTGTCCTATTCCTTCTATGTTGTTACATTTGGAGCTCTCGCTTGTTTTTTTTATTTATTGTTAGCATAAATAGATCTTTTTTAGTAGCTACGTAGGGGATGTGGTTGGTGGACTTGTGATTCTAAACTGTCTGTAGATGTATGTGCAGGATATATGTGTGTGTGTTTTGAGATTGTGATACAGAAGAAAGACCAGGCAATGTAGTTCCATTCCCTACTTACCTGGTAATCTCTGTGGATGGTGTTGTCTATTTATGGGGCATCTATAGGAGTTCGATGCAACTCACAGCACTGGATATATGGATAACATAGGAGGAGTATGTATCTTAGTATGATCTATTAATAAAATTCTGTTCAAGCTACAAGTTAACAGATAATTCATTTTTCTTCTGTAAGACTCTTGCAAAACATTTACAAATAGAAAAACATAAGTGAGATTGATCTTAATAAATGAAAAAGGAAAGCCAGATACAAATCTGCTTATTCTAAAAATGCATACTAAAATTGTACACATGAACTACCAGCAGCTCAAGCAGATGGGACTTTGGTTTAAGTATGCTTTGGAGAAGCATCTCTAAGCTAAAAAAATAGTAATCCTAGTTAATTTTAGAAAATACCGAGTCAATAATATTCCCCATGTATACTGGTCATAAGTCAGAAATAGTTCTACAAAACCTACAAATGTAAATTGCTGTACAGTTAACTAATCAGTTAGACTCCAGCATCTGAAGGATGGGAGAAGCAGTTTCATATCAACAGACTACATGACATCAAATTCAAATTTATACACACTTTTAAACTGCAGCTAAGTAAGCCAGCAGATTTAAACTATAAACCTACCATTACAATCCCAATAAGTAATAAAAAGTTTAAAAATCTGAATTCAAAAGTTAACAAGCACAACTTAACAAGAACAACAAAAAAATCCAACTTAACTCCATTAAACGTGAAGCCAGTCTAGTACTTGTTCCTTTCTCTTCAGTAGCAGCAGTTAATAAATGAGAGAAAAATGTGTACTTTCTCAAGCTGTTTCATTTCTTTTCATTCTAAACAGGTAATAATCCCAAGTTATCCTTTTCTTGTCCTAGCCTCTTCAGATCATATAGTTAAGATTTACGACAGACATTAAGAATGCAGTTTTAATTAACTATATTTTGTTTCCAAACTTCAGTCCTACATGTAACTATTTGCACTGCACCATTTTTTTTCTCGTACAGATCATTAACATTTGCTGATCATGTTGCAAGCTAAAAACTTACGTTTCAAACATATGAAATTACTGTTGCTTGCAAAGGAACTATAATGCCATGTTATTGGTTTGTGATTTGGGACCACAGTAAACAAATGGCTCAGAAAGATTTTTGAAGTTTCCAAAGAGTCTGTAGAAAGCCTACACATATTTTCTGCATCATCATCATCATCATCATTATCCGTGACTCCATTTTTGGGTAACAGCTTGGGAATGAGATATACCACAAAATGTTCATATTTGTTAGAAAAGGCCTAGCTAAATGTCCACAGACTCTGGAATGAAATTTTTACTGAAACTAAAAAATCTTAACTGTGTTAGTCTAGTTATTACCATAGGTCTGCTTAAACTTTATTTAAGTTTCTGGAAGGCTTTCTTGGAAGTTAGTGTCCAAACCATATTATCTGCTCATCTTTTTCTAATAGAATCTGTGAGCAAAGCAGCTGCAATGCTGAAATGAAACATACATTTAGTGTAGAACCCTGTTGTCCTAAGAGATGTCCATTTGTTCCTTGTCTTTGTAGCTATCTTAAGGTGTTGATAATGCCTTAGTGCATATAACTAACAGTATGATGTATTTTATTTAATGACTGCTGATACAAGTGTTATAATGAATGTTAATTATCCCACTTCAATCCAACCATAGCACTCTCAGTATGAAAACATGTCATCTACGGTATACCACTGGGCATGTCTGCAAAGTTTCTCATATCTTTCTCTAGCACTTCATGCCATTCATTGTTAGCTTAAGAAGGAAAAACTATCCTAGAGTTATATGCAGTTGAAGTATAAGTTTCTTAATATATGTTATAAAGACAGTCTTTTTCTCTCTCCCATGGTCGGCTTCTCAGAATTAGAACTGAAGCTTTAGGATACTGCTAATATACACAGCTGCAGTGTGTGAAGAGACAGAAATTACCAACTAATTTCTTAAATATGCAGACAAAATGCTTAGAGAACCTTTCTTGTACTTGGAAGTGATGCTCTACACTATACTTGTGGGATAACTTGTCATGTTGTTACATTGGAATTATGAAACATGCAACTATCTGCAGTGCTATGAAGTCTTGTTCAAATAATGTTACATCAGAGTTTAAAAATTACGACTATGGATTTTACATCACTCCAGTAAGAACACTAGCCAGAAATACTTCAGTAGGTGTGCAGGTATAATTTGCAAACAAAAATATCTTGAAGTCCAAAGGCCTTGCTTGATGATTGGTTGCCTTAAAATAGGCTGGACCTATCAGATTAAGACATAATTCAATGCAATTAACGCAACGTAAATTTAGGTGGAATCCATTGCTTCCTTGTCAGAGACAGATTCACAGAATGTTGATTCTTATAACCCTAACTAATCATAAAAGCTGTCAAAAAGTATTAATTTTATTAGGTTTTAACCCATTAAAAATAATTCATTAAACAACTTTTTTGTAAATAATATGTGATATTAATGATGATAGACAACTTCTCTTTGCTCACTTGCTGTAATATTTTAACTGGACTTCTCATATTCTTTTTCATGTTCTTTCTTAGCCTCTTCTCCACTGCTTATTGACTACAAATTTTACTGATTATAACCCCGCCGCCCAAAAGAATTGGATCACATTAACAGTTTTCAGGTAATAGTTAAGCAACACTGAAACATGCTTTTTTTTCTCAATATTGGCAATGCTTTTAAATGAATTAATACATTACCCTCTGAACTTCTAATTGATCGTATAACCTTACACAAACATTCTCTGCTTGAATGGGTGCCTAACATAGACAGTTGAGACCTGTACTTTTTCCTCATGTCTGTCATGTGCTTTTATGTCAGTTGAGCTGTTTTTGCACAAATGGGTTGTCATATCTAGTCTGTTCAGAGTTGTTTTGTATTCTCAGATACTATCTTGATCATGATGTTGTGTAAGTAAAAGCAGGAAACAAAATACTGCAATGTTAAAGCTCAGGCCAGAAGTAAAGGTGTGTCAGTAATGTTTAACCTTACCAGTTATTATGTCATTCATTCATTCATTCTTTCGTTATCTGTTAAGTCCACATCAGGGTAAAGGGAAATGAAGGCTCTCCTATAATTCAGTGGGGCAAGGCAGAGAAACTAATAACTTAGGATGCCAATATATCACAGGATGCACACACCCAGACACCCCCACAACTGAAGACACATAAGACAGGAAAATTTGGAGTACCCCCAAGCTGTTGATGGTCAGATTTTTCAGTACATCAAAGGAGATCAAGGGGGACAGAATCCAACTGAACATATGTAGATACTGGGAGGAAATTCTGATTCCTCACAGAAGGCATCCTAGCCAAGAAATGAAATGGAGAACCAAGCTCTATGAGGCAACAATGTTAACCTCTACACTTTGCCACCCATTTATTTTACTTGAAATCTCTTCGGTTACTGACATCAAACCAATATCGATATAGGCCTATATGAACTGAAAGTTTCTGCAACATTTCAAAAAAGTTGTTTTTAACTATAAAAGTGTGTAGACAACTGCTATTTCAGTTTAGAATTTATTTGCAATTCTCTAGTACCTTGATCATTATGACTTTTCAGGAGATGATCAAAGTCAACAAAAAACATTTCATTTTAAACTTGAAAGTCACAGTGAATTATGCAGTCAGACTCAAACACATTTTCATACAAGAAAAGAGTCAATAGTCAAAGTTACTGAGATATATTATATACATTACAAAAAAATAAAGGTAAATGTTAACAGCATGAAAAAATACTTCAGCATAAGAAACATTTCCAGTTTAATTCTCCTTCTGAACCACAAGGTTATCAGTGTATTAGATTTTAAAGTGCACACAGTGTCTCTTTCTTAGTGAGAAATTATGTTAGCATTTCTAATTCTTAGAGATATTACCTTGATCATTAACTGCAAAAGTGAAACTGCCTGTCCAGAATGATTGCAGTCTTCATGTATAACTCACACATATACATTTTTAATCACTTAATATGTTTTTATATCCTACATTTAGTTTCCTTTTTTGGAGTTCCCAATATAACATGTTGTGCATTCACATCTGATTACAAAAAATAATGCTTTCTGAGTAATGTGTAAGTTGTTGAAGTATATTTTTTAAACTATTACCCACCCAGATCTATGCAGATATACTTCAGGACTGCTAGAAAACTGTACTTTGAATATTCCCTGTGGTTAGTCTTCCTTCCTTTCAAAATGACTTCTTAAGAGCATGTCAGCTAAATTTATAGCCCTTTTGGAAGAAATATATGGGCAGCTATAAAGAGGAATCTCTAGAATCCAATCAGCTAACTGAATGATCAAATCTGTCCTTAAAATGTGGGCAGTTACGTATAATATAACATTATAGGTTGTAATAGCACATACATTCTTTTCTGCTATATTTGAAAATGATATTCTATATTCCTAATTTTTACTTGCAAAAATACATTTTTGTATTAAAATCATACCAATCCCTTAGGGCAGCTTTTCTAAATCCCATCCATACCTCTCAACTGCTCAGATCTTTGCAGAATGTCCAGATTTTTGCCTCATGTTTTTGGTCTATCCCTTATAAAATTTGTAGTTTTCTGGCAATTCATCATGGATTGAAGTCATTAAATAATGACATACATTTGAGTTTCAAACGTAATATCCTTCAGAAAATGATTGCTAATACACATCCTATTATTCTATCTACTTTCTAGCTTTATTAAGAGCACTATTTAAAATTTGTCTCTGTTTTTGGGCCTTTGCCCCCCCCCCCCATTATTTTTAGCTTTGTCCAGAATTCTAGCCATAAGAGGTTGAGAGTTATAATCCCACCTCTGCTGTGCATTTTATCATGTTGCAGTACACTTCATGCTGGTAATATTTCCTCTTGTGTTTTGTGTTATGCATATCCATGTGTTTCTGTAACTTTCACTGCTGAGGTTTTTTTGGTACAACAATATCATGTTTGAGTTTTAGTGGGTAACTGACTACCATTTCTGAATTTAAAATAATTATTTTGCCTGAGCTTGATTATTCTGGGAAGTTTGTATTACAAAAGTACTAGGGAGTTGCAAATAAATGCTAAATATAAACAAGAATTGTCTGCTCTTTTTCTTTTAGTAAAAACAGTAATTATTTCAAGTGCTTTTGTGACATTTATATTATATCAAAGAAACTGTTGCTTCGAAAGAAAGGTAATAAAGTGATGTGACTCACTGTGTAATCTGTATGATACAACATTTTTTTCACACTACAAGATGATGAATAACATAATTAAAATCTTAGCACTGCATTGTCAGTAGTTCAGCTACAATAATCAGCTTGTTCTCACCACTCGCTGTTTGCAGAGTAGCTTAGCACCCCATAACTAATGGCCAGGCTAATAGATGGCACTGTACTTCCAACTCACTCTAAAACCTCTTTTAACATTCTTTAAGTGGTGCAGTTACCTGAGTAGCACTACCTCTTTTAACTTTCCTTGAGTGGTACACTCACCTGATTGGTACTACCACTTAACTTTCCTTGAGTGGTGCTCTTACCTGAGTGGCATTCCCTCTTTAACATTCCTTGAGCGGTGCTCTTACCTGAGTGGCACCACCTCTTTTAACATTCCTTGAGTGGTGCACTTACCTGAGTGGCACCACCTCTTTTAACATTCCTTGAGCGGTGCACTTACCTGAGTGGCATTCCCTCTTTAACATTCCTTGAGTGGTGCACTTACCTGAGTGGCACCACCTCTTTTAACATGCCTTGAGTGGTGCACATACCTGAGTGGCACCACCTCTTTTAACTTTCCTTGAGTGGTGCTCTTACCTGAGTGGCATTCCCTCTTTAACACTCCTTGAGCAGTGCACTTACCTGAGTGGCACCACCTCTTTTAACATGCATTGAGTGGTGCACATACCTGAGTGGCACCACCTCTTTTAACATTCCTTGAGCAGTGCACTTACCTGAGTGGCACCACCTCTTTTAACATTCCTTGAGCAGTGCACTTACCTGAGTGGCACCACCTCTTTTAACATTCCTTGAGCAGTGCACTTACCTGAGTGGCACCACCTCTTTTAACATTCCTTGAGCAGTGCTCTTACCTGAGTGGCACCACCTCTTTTAACATACCTTGAGTAGTGCACATACCTGAGTGGCACCACCTCTTTTAACATTCCTTGAGCAGTGCACTTACCTGAGTGGCACCACCTCTTTTAACATTCCTTGAGCAGTGCTCTTACCTGAGTGGCACCACCTCTTTTAACATACCTTGAGTGGTGCGCTTACCTGAGTGGCACCACCTCTTTTAACATGCCTTGAGTGGTGCACATACCTGAGTGGCACCACCTCTTTTACCATTCCTTGAGTGGTGCACATACCTGAGTGGCACCACCTCTTTTACCATTCCTTGAGTGGTGCTCTTACCTAAGTGACACTACCTCTTTTAACATTCCTTGAGTGGTCCAGTTACCTGAGGGGCACTACCTCTTTTAATATCCCTTGACTGGTTCACTTACCTGAGTGCCTCTGGCCTTAAGTATAGATGCAGTAGGAATGAAGCAGCCAGGTCAGACGAGATTCCGGGAGCTGTATGTAGGCAGCATTATAGCAGTTTACTACTATACACTGGCAGAACTCTCCATAAATTGGGACAGCATGGAATGCCACTCATGTGAAAAGCCTAATGCCTCCCCATCTAAACTGCATTAAAAAGGGCAGGGTGATAGTAATACTTCAAACTTCTTCCCATGGCATGCTTGATATGTATTTGACTACAGGCTTCGTTCCGTGGGTTCCATCCACTTTTCTTAATAGAGTGGCATTGCTGGACAACAGGTGCCAGCATTGCTTGTGATTTTATGATATTTACATATACTGCCATTCTGGAATTTTTAACTTATATTTCCTTTCATATAATGTAATAAAACTAGGACAACGTACTCCACTTAAGTGCATTGGGTCTTTTGTTCATTGGGCCCATTACCATGCTGATTACAAACCTGTTCATAACTAACATTCTGGCCTTAACCAGGAAATGACACCATCTTAACTTGTACCATAAAACAATGAATGAAAACAAACTCCCAAAAAAAGCTCCGTGAAACGTAAGTAAAAAAACAGAGGGTTTATTCCAAGTAAACGTAACATGAAGCGCTTTTCGTCTACCCACAAATGGGTAAACTTCATCAGACATAGTACATTGCATGTAATGATGTTAAATAGCTTTTCATCCAAACATCTTTTAAAATTCAAACCAATCAAACATGTTTAAAACGCAGCCAAAACCACACAATGGAAACACCCACAACAAAGTTAACCCCTAATGGTAATTCAAAGTCAAATAAATGCAGTAACATTAAAGTACCAACACTTTATATAAACACAATAAATATAGATATGTAATATATATATATATATATATATATATATATATATATATATATATATATATAATATTTCTAAGATATAACTAGAATAATAAAATGGATGCTATAATACATAAAATTGCAAAAAATTAGCAACTTAGCGCAAAAGATTTTTTAATTTTAAAATACATGTCAAGGACACCAACTCATGGATACCAGGGGGACAATAGGAATTTAACCTCAATTGCCAAATTAATTCCCTCTTTTCTAACAAAAGTTCCTGGGGACCTCCCATTAAATCAAAGGCAACTTGCTCAATTACCCTAAACAGAAAACTGTGGAAAGCATTTTCCTTACAGTGCTTTGCTAGTGCATTAAAAGTATTCCCCTTCCTTATATTGTACGTGTGCTCATAGATCCTATCCCTTAGCCTCCTGTCAGTTTTACCTATGTAGAATGCAGGACAAACCTGGCAGGAGGCCAAGTACACCACTGATTTAGAGTCACAATTGAACCTACCCTTAGTCTTAAAATCAGTGCCTCTGACACTAAAATGTGCACCAGTAACTATAAATTTACAATAGTTAAATTTTTCTCACTTATAGGTCCAATCTATCCTATGTGTGTGTTTCTTCTCCACCTCAATAATATTTTTTAAATTTCTCCCTTTCTTAAAAATTGCAAAGGGGGAGTCATCTAACTTTTCTACTAGTCCATTTTCTGCAATCAGAATGTTCCAGTTCCTGTTTAAAATACCTTTCAATTTCCAGGCTTCTAAACTGAACATTGTAATAAACCTTCTCATTGATACATGTTCTTGGCAATTATTATGAGCAGGTGCACCAACTTCAATTTCAGCTGTTATCCTGAACTAACCAGATACCTCATGTAGACTCTGGTGTGTAACCCTCACTGTTTGTTCATTAGATAGAATCGGTCTAAACATCCCAGATCTTCTTTTATTTTGTACCTCACCTATCAAGTCAATGACCAAACATTCTGGATAGCCTCGACTAATAAACATGTTCTTTAAAATGTCACACTCATCTAGAAAACTAGAATCTTCAGTTGTCATCCTTGCTGCTCTCACCAATTTTCCTTTCAACACAGATCTTTTTTGGTGCAGGGGATGACAACTACTGTAATGCAACATGGTGTTAGAATAAGTCAGTTTACAATAAATTCTTGCTATAAACAATTTTTTTACCAGGTCTTTCTTTAAATCAACATCTTAATATGTAATGGAGTCCTCATGACAAACATAGGTGAACTTAAAGAACGGGGTACTGTTGTTGGGGTGTCTAACAAATTCATCCACCTCTGACCTTGAGCCTTTAAACATTATAAAGGCATCATCCAAGAACCTAGTGTAAAGTTTAACCTTGTCAGTAAACATACTGTTACTCAGGATGTTCTGGTGTTCCCATTAAGCCATCACTAAGTTAGCATAGCTACCACCACAAGGCGAAACCATGGCCACTCCTACTACTTGTCTGTAAATGGTGTTGTCGAACATCACATAGTTGTTTTTCAGTATAACGTCCATTAATTATTGGGTAAGTCTGATCTCCCTGCCATCTGCCCCATGATGTATCATTCTTTCAACTACCCAATCTATCCCTACTTCATGTGGGATGGAAAAATACAAGTCGACAACATCTACAGTGATGAAAATGATCTCTTTGTCAAAACCAAAACTTTCTATAGAAGCTAAAAAAGCCCAAGAGTCCTTACAAATCTGATGCTCTTTTAACACATATTTTTTTAAAATAGAATCAACATACTTCGCACCTGCATAAGTGATAGATGACCTAGCATTCACTAAAACCCTCATAGGAGGCTCATGAAGGTTTTTATGTAGCTTAGGCAAACCAAATAAAGAAGGTGTCCTAAGATTTAGGTTGGTGAGGTAGTTAAACGTATCCAAATCTATCATACGTTCAATGAATAAATCATTAATAAGAGTTAATCATTCTGTGAGCAATGTTCATCTCATTTAAACTTGATACTTCATATGTCCCACCATCCAAAACTGACCGCATTCTGTTATTATAGTCAGCAGTGTCCATAATCACCAAACCACCACCTTTATCTGGTTTTATTATATGGACAGGCAGTGCCTTTAATACGTTCAATGACTCCTTTTCTTTTATAGTCAAGTTTCCACCATTCTGGCCCATGCAACTCTTGTGTAAGTTCCTAAAATCATACTCACACATATGTACAAAAAGAGCCAGTGTGTGATACAAAGGGTGGTTGAAGGTACTCATGGATCTTAAATGCTCAGTGTGGTCACTGCTGTTTCCAAATAGTAGAGCTAAATTAAGTTTATGAGTGTAAAGTTTTAGGACCACTAATGTTTCAGCCAACCTGAAGTGTTTGGATGGGACAAAGGTTAAACCTCTACTAAAAATGTCACTCACATCTGGTTCAATCTCAGATCTAGAAAAGTTGCAAACCTTAAAGTCAACACACGTATTAGTCAAAATAGTTGGTTTAATGTCTACCTGTTGTGTTTGTCCACCTCCTTCCTGGTAGTTTTCCCTCTCGTGTTGTATTTCCGTTGGTGATTCTGTCCCTTGTTAGAAAAAGAATCCTGTTCAAAAATGTCCCTGTCATGTTGGTTCTCATTTGTATTAACATGCTGGTTACTATCAATTCCATAACCTTTATCAAAACAACCATTGTTCTGATTGTTAAATGAAGGTCCTGCCTGTGATAAAAATGAACCAGAATTTTCCAAGTTCTCATTGACCCTTGAATTGGTATCTGCAGTAGCCTGACTTAAAATCTTTTTCCTTGCGATGGAGTGGGGGGGGGCTGGATAAACCACCCCATTTTTATAATCATTTATGTCCCTTTTGAGTTTTTTTATTTCATTTCACTGTTCTTCAACAATTGTTCATTTGATGTAAAAACTCTTTTATATTCGAACTGATAATGTACAAAATCTGCATGGGACCTTACTTCTTGGTCCAAGTTCTTAATGTCAATACCAAGACTGTCTATGGTTAGTTTATAATGTTTACTCATCGTCTCCATTAGTTCCATACCGTGCTTATTAAATAAACTGATTAAATCAGTGTGAAATGGAGGGCCTGCTTCTAACCCTGAAGGGTAGTGCCAAGAACGTAACCCTTTAGGAACCACACCCACTCTTTTACATTCCTCAAAGTATTTCAACTCTGCAATTTCTTCACTTTAAAGGATTTTTGATCAAGTTCTTTAAGCTTTGTAGTTATAGAGGCGCTTACCCCAGTCATCTATCACTTATGCAGGTGCGAAGTATGTTGATTCTGTTTTAAAAAAATATGTGTTAAAAGAGCATCAGATTTGTAAGGACTCTTTTTTAGCTCCTACAGAAAGTTTTGGTTTTGACAAAGAGATTATTTTCATCACTGTAGATGTAGTCAACTTGTATTTTTCCATCCCACATGAAGTAGGGATAGATTGGGTGGTTGAAGGAATGATGCATCATGGGGCAGATGGCAGGGAGATCAGACTTACCCAAGAATTAATGGACGTTATACTGAAAAACAACTATGTGATGTTCGACAACACCATTTACAGACAAGTAGTAGGAGAGGCCATGGTTTTTCCTTGTGGTGGTAGCTATGCTAACTTAGTGATGGCTCAATGGGAACACCAGAATATCCTGAGCAACAGTATGTTTACTGACAAGGTTAAACTTTACACTAGGTTCTTGGATGATGCCTTTATAATGTTTAAAGGCTCAAGGTCAGAGGTGGATGAATTTGTTGGACACCTCAACAACAGTACTCCGTTCTTTAAGTTCACCTATTTTTGTCATGAGAACACCATTACATATTTAAACATTGATTTAAGGAAAGACCTGGTAAAAAATTGGTTTACAGCACAAATTTATTGTAAACTGACTTATTCTAACACCATGTTGCATTACAGCAGTTGTCATCCCCTGCACCAAAAAAGATCTGTGTTAAAAGGACAATTGGTGAGAGCAGTAAGGATGACAACTGAAGATTCCAGTTTTCTAGATGAGTGTGACATTTTAAAGAACATGTTTATTAGTCGAGGCTATCCAGAATGTTTGGTCATTGACTTGATAGGTGAGGTACAAAACAAAATAAGATCTGAGATGTTTAGACCAATTCTATCTAATGAACTAACAGTGAGGGTTACACATCAGAGTCTACATGAGGTATCTGGTCAGTTCAGGATAACAGCTGAAATTGAAGTTGGTGCACCTGCTCACAATAATTGCCAGGAGCATCTATCAAAGAGAAGGTTTATTACAATGTTCAGTTTACAAGCTTGGCAACTGAAAGGTATTTTAAACAGGAACTGGAACATTCTGATTGCAAAAAATGGACTAGTAGAAACGTTAGGTGACTCCCCCTTTGTAATTTTTAAGAAGGGGAGACATTTAAAAAATATTATTGAGGTGGAGAAGAAACACACACATAGAATAGATGGGACCTATAAGTGTGACAAATGTAACTATTGTAAATTTATATCTACTGGTACAAATTTTAGTGTTAGAGGCACTGATTTTAAGACTAAGGATAGGTTCAATTGTGACTCTAAATCAGTGGTGTACTTGGCCTCCTGCCCAGTTTGTCCTGCGTTCTACATAGGTAAAACCGACTGGAGGCTATGGGATAGGCTCTATGAGCACACGTAGAGTTTAAGGAAGGGGAACACTGTTAATGCACTAGCAAAGCACTGCAAGGAAAATGCTTCCCACAGTTTTCTGTTTGGGGTAATTGATCAAGTTGCCTTTGATTTAAAGGGGGGTCCCCAGGAACTTTTGTTAGAAAAGGGAGAATGAATTTGGCAATTGAGGTTAAATTCCTATTGTCCCCCTGGTATCAATGAGTTGGTGTCCTTGACATGTATTTTAAAATTAAAAATTCTTTTGCGTTAAGTTGTTCATGTTTTGCAATTTTATGTATTACAGCAATTATTTTATTATTATATTTATATCTTAGAAGTATTATATATTTTTTTTACATATCTATATTTATTGTGTTTATATAAAGTGTTGGTACTTTAATGTTACTGCATTTATTTTACTTTGAATTATCATTAAGGATTAACTTTGTTGTGGGTATTTCCATTGTGTGGTTTTGGCTTCATTTTAAAAATGTTTGATTGGTTTGAATTTTAAAAGTTGTTTGGATGAAAAGCTATTTAACATCATTACATGCAATGTACTATGTCTGATGAAGTTTACCCATTTCTTGGTAGACGAAAAGCGCTGCACGTTACATTTATTTGGAATAAACCCTCTGTTTTTTACCTATGTTTCCCGGAGCTTTTTTTGGGAGTTTAACTTGTACCATGTCCATACATATGAAAAGTTACATTTGGTTGCCCCTAGTCCTCTTTCTCTCATAAACCCTCAAATATTAGCCATCAAGACGAATCTAGGTCACTGATGGCATATGTTGATGCTATGTCCATATGACAGTAGTACAAATGACTCTTTTTAGTTTGTGATGTCACCTGAAACCAGGGTATAAATAGGACTTTTTGGTATTATACACCAGCATGTATACTAGGTTTAAGAACGTGTAACTGCGCCCTGGGTAGTCCATATTTCTTCACAACATTTCTTTCCAGCAATGACAAGAACAAAAGATCCTCCTCTCATATCACAAACTTAAGCAAAAAAAAATATATATATATATATATATATATATATATATATATATATATATATAGCCATCCAGCTAGTATGGAAAAAAAAACATTTACTTTATTAAAATAAAAATCCATGGCAAATATTGCAGAGCTCATGTTAATTTAAATTCTAGCACAAAAGCAATTTTAAAAAGTATATGTCATGGTGTTCATTGACCCTCCCTGTCTATATCTTTGTCTAAATCATTCGGTAAGTAACAGATGGGCTTTACTAAGATATAGTCTTATGTCCCTAAGCAGGCCATCAGGACATTGATGTTCACTTGTCTCCATTACAGCTGTATGGCAACTGTAGCAGTACATAGTAACAGACTACCATTTAAATAAGTCTATAAGGTATATAATAGGAAAATTAAAAATAGCTCCTCTAAGTGAATGTCTATGACATAAGACTGCATGATATTTCCCATATGTATTTTAACAGTGTTACCCTGGCCTGTTCATTCATGTACAAGGGGCAGTCATGGCAAATATAAAATTGGGAACTAGCCAATTCCTTAAAATTGTGGTTGTTATCCAGTAATAAAATACAGTTCTTCATTGTCCATTGTATATTCAAATCTTTATTATCTTTTTATATTTTTATATTGTACAGATTAGTTTTATGTTTTGTGAATAAATTAAAAGATGGCAGACTAAAATGTGTAACTAAAATGTGCCGTCAGATGAGACCATAAGGTATGAAGCAGTTTCTCTGTAAGATTCTTATGCAGCCTCAGATAAATGTACTTGTGTATCATATACATTAAAATAGGACTTTTAGAACTTTCAGGTTACGCTGAACATTGCTTTTAAATGTTTCTATTAATATATAATGGATAAACACTGAAAAGTAATTGTACTGGAAGGGATGAGTTTCTCTGAAATAAGCATTTTTAAATGTCAACCAGAAATTTAAAAAAAAAGAAAACAATACAGCTACTACAGACTGATGACTATATAATAAGCAGAAAAAAAAAACAATGTGATCCTTTTTGAAGGACAAATTATCAAACTACGAGCAGAAGCATTGGCCTAGCTTTTTTTACTTAAGGCAGCACTAATTAAAAAGATGAGTAAGATATTAATGCTTATGGTCAGGATCATTCATGTATAGACACTATTTTGGACAGCTTCAGGAGCATTCAGATATAAACACTGTATACTGGAGCATTAGATATGAAAAGTCTATTCTGGAAAAGCTTGGGAACATTGAAATATAAACACTGTATTTTGGACAAGCTTCAGGAGCATTTAGATATAAACATTGTATTCTGCAGTAGCTTCAGGAGCATTTAGATATAAACATTGTATTCTGCAGTAGCTTCAGGAGCATTTAGATATAACACACTGTATTCTGGAGCAGCTTCAGAAGCATTTAAATATAAACAATGTAGATTGGAATAGCTTCCATTCATTTGTTTGAACTAAATTGTGTTTTTGCTCAGTAGACTAATTAGACATGTATGATTTCTACAACAAAGGCCTCTGCTGTTACTTTGAGACAACATGACTGCCATGTTTCTAAGGTATTTAATCTCTAAATGCAGGTTTAGTAACTCATGATGTATTGTAAAATTATTACATTGGAAGTCCTTATTTTGAGAGCTTGTTAATCTTCATGGACACAGTTATCTTCTTTATCCAGTCATTTATGTTTGTTTAATTTATTTATTTATTTGAAGATAGATATTTGGTGGCTGTGGTTGAAAAATGCTGCTCCTTTAAAGATTTGCACACCATGGGTTGCATGACATGACAGGTCGCACTCCTGTTATTACTGTTTTTATGTGCATGGTATAATGTTTGAATACTCTGGGCAACAGCTGATAATTAACTGATAAAAGTCCCACCTGCATGTAGAAAATAATGCAGCTGCTAAGCATGATGTATATCCATTTATGAAGTCTGAGGCTGGGGATCTTCATTCATAGATGGAGTCTGTGTGGAATAAGAGAAAAGCATAGGAACCATCTCGTCTGGCAGGTGGCATTGAAGGTTACAGTTCCTGTTGTAAGTTGTTTGATTCCCTCAACTATTTGACTATTCTGTGATCTTGTGCAAGTCACTTAACCACTTAGGGGCAAATGGGAGCTTGAGATGGGATCCTCAATGGTTCCCCGGACTGCAAGCTTAGTAACAATCTATTAATCTATGGTATAATAGTTACATGATTTTGAGAAGTAATTATGTACCTGACAGTATCCTCTGCATCACAGAAGTATATGCAGACAGCAAAATGGCGTTATCTCTCAAGGTCTTTTATATGAGCACCACACTGAGTGCTCTGCTCTTTTGGTGTGGCCATTAGGAGGTTTTGGCAATTAATTCCAGCTTCGCAGCATGGCAGGCTGCACCCCTTACACTGCTACAAATGGAGCTCCTTGTTGAAAGGATACCAGAAAGGTGCATAAAATCAGCAGCCAGTGCATGCTCTCTAGGCAACACATAAGGATATTGTGGAAAATGGGCATCAGGATTCCAAGAATGTGCAACAGGAATACACAGTGTGCCCTTCAGAAAAAAGGACACAGAAGTATCAGAAAAACAGATATAGAGATTACAATTGTGCACAGCAAAAATAACATGTGCACCCTGTGGACACTAGCACCCTGCCATGCTATGTACCCACTACTGCTACCAGCATACTGATCTTTGAGAAAACCACATGGCACTCTAGTAAAGAAATAAAGGTTTATAGCATAGCAATCTGTGTGTTCAATGTTAAACTCCAGCTCCTAGTTATAGCATGGTGAGCTTGGACATATCTGTGATGGGGTATGGAGCACACACACACACACACACACACACACACACACACACACACACACACACACACACACACACACACAAACACATATCAGAAACACAGCTTTAAATGTGTCTGACTGTGTGTGTGTGTGTGTGTGTGTGTGTGTGTGTGTGTGTGTGTGTGTGTGTGTGTGTGTTTCTCTATATATATAAACCAGTTTATGAGCATGCTGGAGCAATGCCCATATCAAAAGGGCAGCTGCACATAGAGCAATCAGGGGATACACACCTGTTGTCTTGCAATACTCAAGGCCATGTCACAAGGTATGTCCAGTGTTTTTATTTTGTGGGGGGGGGCAATGCTCATGTTTTCACATATACATAAGCCACACACACACACACACACACACACACACACACACACACACACACACACACACACACACAGATACATGGTCAGTTCCATTGAGCAAGAGGTATGCCATTGTGTAATGGGCCTGCATACCTGATATACTGGGGGAAGGATCTCATTTCCTCAAAACCACTGACTTTTTGCAGCTCTCTGTTCATTCTTGAGAGCAAGTGCACATTTATATCTGTTTAAGTCCTTGTACTCAGTGTGTAACATCATTGTCCTACTATGTTTCCTGGCTCTTTTCTACTGAATTGTGTATCATCATGTCCACTGCTGCATGTCAAGAGCTTCTCTGCAGCAGTGTTACACCATCAAATGCATGTATGAAAGTCTGTTGCATGTGTGTGTGTGTGTGTGTGTGTGTGTGTGTGTGTGTGTGTGTGTGTGTGTGTGTGTGCATGTGTATACTTGTACATATCACTACACAGTGACTGGACACTATTTTTAGTCACACTGCCTCAGCTGCCTACTGATCATAAGCCCCATTGCAACCAATTGGCCCATTTGTTCCCCATCATTAGGGTAATGATTACCTGGGAGGGGGTATCATTAAGGCAGCCATCAGGTTAGCCTGTGTTTTGTTCTGTAGCCCTATATCCCTGGGGACATGTGACTGTGCAAAGGGTGGAGGAACATATATTGAGCTGTCCTTGATTAACGTTGCCTTACATCTGCAAGGGCTGTTGCCATCAAGGAACCCTACCTACCTCCACTCCTCTCTTCTCCTTTCCTCCTCTGTCCTCTCCTCTCCTGTCCTTTCCTTCCCTGTCCTCTCCCCTCCTCTCATCTCCTCTCCTGTCCTCTCCTCTCCTTTCCTTTCCTCTCTTATCCTCTCTTATCCACTAAACTCTTCTTCTGTCATCTCCTCTCCTCTTCTATCCTGTCTTTTCCTCTCATCCCCTGTCCTCTCCTCTCCTTTTCCTCTTTTTCTTTTCTGTCTGCTCATCAGCTCTCCTGTCCTCTCCTCTCCTTTCCTTTCCTCTCCTGTCCTATCATCTCCGCTCCTGTCCACTCCTCTCCTCTCCTTCCTTGCATGGCTTTTCCAATGCTGGAGCTACTAGTTGAACTCTGATTGCCTGGATCACAATTAGGGCTCTCTCCCTCTGTATCATGGAGCCAGGTCATGTCTAGACATATTGGTGTTAACAAGCCAAAAAAGACAACTCAAGAAAAAAGCATGGTTGCAGACTGGATGAAAGAAAAAAATATATAATTTAATTGAGCGCTTTTGTCAGTATTACAGTGACTTCTTCAGAATAACCAAGTCAAGCACAATCACATCTTAAATACATAAAATTAATTAGTGTAATTAAACACTTAAATATGACATCATGAATTCAAATTTAAAATTTAAAAAGACAGACTCCCTAAAATGCCATATCTAAAAACTTATAGGTGTAACTGAATAAATGCATGATAGCCACATAATATCAAATGTGCATAACTATCAGACAACCTAAATACTATCAATGCAAAACATAAACATATATATATGCAGATTAAAAATTAATACATAATAATTATAATAAAACTATTACTGTGTCTTTCTTTTAAACAATAATACTATAAATGAAAATCTGCTTTTAATTTCAAAAAACTTGTGAGGGAAACAACCTCATTGAAACCTGGGGTAGTAATGGCATTCACCCTCAACTGCCATAACAACTCTTTGAATTCAAACAACAAGTCAATGGGGCCACCCCTTTCATCCCCTATAAGTATTGGTACATATTGGTGTTAGAAGTATACATCATGTTTGAAGTCATCACAATTTAGCACTGGCAAATGTGGCAGTCCATGTAGATTAAACAATGCAGGGTCTTCAGCCAGATGTCCAGCTTCTGTAACTGCATTGCAGTTCCATGGCTGAAGACAGTCCTAATTTTCAGAAATGTTTTCTATGAATTATATTGCTACTGATAGCCTTGCTGTGTCTTCATATGTTTTATGGACAGATATGAGCTGACTATGGATTTGATACTCTAAATTGGCATTAGGTGTGATTGTGCATGCGAGTGTGTGGTATGGATGAATTATCATGGCAGGTCTAGCCACCCAGTGGTGAAAACCTTGGCTGTAGATGATTTTCACTGTTGAAGTAACACCGGAATCCCATGTGCAAAATTGGGAAAAGAGGGTTGTGAATGGATGGACGACCCTACTAAGACATAGCATGTGTTCGATATATACTGTTATGCTATGTAATCTCTGACACACATGCAAGGTTATCCATTTGTATTTTGGTACTCTGATAGGCACTGTTATATTTTTTATTCCATTTTTATTCCTTAGATCTTGGACACTGTGCTCTTTCTAGACAGCTCTCAATGATTTTCACCCTCTATGCTGCTTATCATGTGGTAATATCTTGGCTGATCCTTTGCTGTAAAGGTCCTCCTCAAGAGGACATCCTTAGTTCCTCCTCAAGAAGATGTCCTTAGCCTCAGTGTAGGCTTGCAATTAGCATTCCCCCAGTAGTAGAACAGGGAACATACATGAAACTTCCCTATCACAGGCTAATAAACATGCCTCCTAATATTCTGGCTAATATACTAGTGTATGCATGGTGGGCATGCATGCGAGCATTGTAGGAGTGCATCCCTTTTTCAGTGATAACATAATATTCACTGCCCTACCTAATCATCTGTTTGCTGCCAGTATCACCACTGATCATTAGTAACCATGGGCCCTGAGCTGTCACACAGACCTAGCATATTAACATGACAGGCAAATAGCCATAAGTCTCACCATTCCTTTCACAACATTCATCAGCTTTTGCCGTACTTGGGTCGGTGTCTATATTAGAACATCAACTTTTTAAAATGTTGAATGTTCTAATATCGACCCCTATTCAGCGAACGCTTACAATATCGAACATGCAGAACAGCAAATTTTTTCCCAGGGAACAATTTGCTGTTCCGACACACATACACACAACACAAACACTTCAAACAAACAGCAATCCACACACATACACCTAAAATTCTGCATCTAATCTTACACTAAACTGTACACACACCACTAGCTATCCACTTACCTTAACCCAAACCCTAACCCTAAGGTCCATCACTATCGCACACTCACCTCACCCGCGCCCCTAACCCTAACTCATCTACCCCACCATAACCCTCATGTCCACACAATCACACACTTACCTGACCCGCACCCTAACCCTAACTCAACTACCCCGCACCCTAACCCTCACGTCCACACAATCACACACTTACCTGATCCCGACCCATAACTTTCCACCACAGTGCTGAACATAGCGAAGCCACAAGAACAGCCAACTGAATTCCTTCCCTAGGAAGAAATTTGGTGTTCCGCAGCTTCGCTATTTTCAGCGTTCACTGAATACGGGTCGATATTAGAACTTTCAAAGTTGTGAAACTTCAATGTTCTAATATAGTCCCCCTGGGTCGTTCGTCAAATTTGGATTAACTAAGACATAGCCAGGGTTTCACTCATCTACATCCCAGAGACAAGTCTTGTAACATGAAATTTTTGCAGACAATTGAAAAAATGAGTGCATCTTCTAAGGCATTAATAAACTTCAAGTTACTATATTGATAAATATTACATAGGTTTAAGCTACTGTCCTGGAGAAACAGGTATTGGCTTTACACATCCTGCACTTCCAGAGAAACATAATTCTGATTAACAGATAAGTAATGAATTACATTTCTTTCATTATTTACCTGCAATCATGTATATTATTGAAACTCGTGTTCATTAGGACAACTGCCACTGGGCAAGGTGATCAATACCAGCTACCTTTTGGATAAGTCATCTACTGAAAGGACAAACAGGCATTATAACTCATCTACATTCCATATATTAAATATAGATAAATATCGCTACCCTCTTAAGTCAACAGTCTCTTATTTTCAAAGCAAATGACTGTTTTTTTAGTAATTTACTAATTGTTTAATCACACCATTCAGAAAGCATCACTGAGAATTTTAGCATTATAGCTATTTAGCTAATCCATAACTAGAATATGATATATTTTGATTTTGATGTAGGTTTTCCAGCTAAAGATTAGTTTTATCTTTTACCTATCCCTTTCAATGTAGAGCAACAAAATAACTAGACAAAATTCTTAAGTTATGCATGTGAGACACATAATATAAAATGTGCATTGTTCTAACCTTCTTTTCTTAGTCTAAATACAAGTTATTGACATACAGATGTCAGTTACCAGTGCTGGAGGAATCTATTAATACATTTTCAGTCGTCTTGATTTCGCAGTCAAATCTCATTGCACCAGCCTATTAAAACTCAGCACTTAATCTTACTGCTGGTTAGTCTACCATTCTATATTTATCATTCTGACAAAAGTTCCAGGGATGATCAATCATAATATTCTTTTAAGCAAGATTGACATACTTAACTGCTGTAATACCCCGCCAATCATAGGGCTTATTTAAGCATCAGATTACATACAGTTAATATAGTTTGTGCTTTTCCTAGTTCTGAAAAAAAAACATGGCATCCCTTCGGGATGAATTCTCTGCAGAATATTGTTCAGCACTTTTAATACCACTGAACCTTCTGAACTGAAGAATTGGAATTTGATTTATACTGAACACACAGTACTACATGACAAACCCAAGTCACTTACACAATTAATGAGAGTATGGAAGATTTATTTCAGTAACCACAAGAGTATAAAATGGGGCCTATTCAGTTTGTATCAGTATTTTCAAAATAATCTTTTATAATTCACAGTCAGCTAATTTCTAATGCTCAACATTTTTATTAACAAACTTCAGCAAGGACACTCTATGTCTAGCAAAGACTTCTAATTCCATGCAGTGCTTTCATTATTTTACCCATAGTTCATTTCATTTACTGTAGTGTAATTTCTTTAACTTTCTGGCATAAAAAGCAAATATCTTCACATATATAATGCATGGTGCTCAGATTTCTGTTTATAGCGTTTTCATTTATGAATTAATATATAATTCTCTGACATCTGTTAGGTATTAAAAAAAAAACAACAAATGTGCGTACCTCTTATTTCCCTGTGTTATGCTTTTTCAATATCCTTGTATTTACATACCCACTTGATAGACCCAACACATGCAAATTCGAGAAGTATCTTTGTATTTGCTACTTATGTGAACTGGCAGTGCCCTGACTCCAGTTCCACATGCCTTCTCCTAATTTGCCATGGTGTTTTCATTTTAGATACTGTTGCAGATTAGCAGCTGGCAGTCAAAACAGGGTTATGTTTAATTGTTTAGTTATGAAAATATATGATTGTACAACAAGTTTGTCAGACGTGTGGCAGGCAAATTAGATGCAGTGTATATCAGGGCATATCACAAAAAAAATGCCCATTCAGTATCTTATACTTAAATATTGCTTCTGCTTTAAAAACAGTAACTCAGTCCATGAATCTGAATGCCTAAAACTCCCCTTTGAGAATAAAGTATTTTCTTCAATTGTATAGTGTCTGTTCGTTTATGGTTTTATACTAGAAGACTACAAGGCAAAACAAAATAAAACTGTTTAAGAAAGTGCATGAGATATATTGGAGGATATAATATATCCAGACAGTTTTGAGATCATGCATATTATTGCAAAGTGCAGTTTTCAGTGTTAAGATGAAATAAAACTTGGCTGGAACACATAAAGCATTGTTTTCAAACCAAGGGTACAATGTGAGGTAACTTTATTTGCAGTACCATGCAAATAATGATAGTCACAATTAGATCAGCTTGTTGTTAATATTACACAAACCAGAAATTCTTTGACCAACATTGTAGACCATTAAAACCTTCTATTGGTTAGTAGACTCCCATTCTGGTGTTTAAATGTTCTTACCTCTTCAGGTCTAGTAGAACATGTTGGCCCCCTTCTTTCTAGATGAAACCCAGAATTTACATTCATACAACAAAACTACATGCTACACACTGCAAGGTATGAAAGTAATACACTTTGTTGACAGTTTGTTGTAACTGCACATGCTTGGAAAGGGTACTTGTATGAAAGGCCTCAGATGAAAATGACATATAGGAATGAAAAACAGGATGAGGGACACATACACAACAATAAAAAAAAAAACAGTGACTAGAAGCATAACTGTTGTTTCTGTGAAAGCATAATTAATTATTTTATTTTATTTTCCAGAAAATTATAAATTCCATGTTATTTGATTTATCTAAATTGGCAGATATAACTCAAGAAATATACCAAGTTACACTTAAATAAGAAAAAACCCTCTAGAGTTGTGTGAGGGAAGTTCTCCAGTTGCATGTATGTAGACTTGAAATTTAAAACACACTTTCACTTAACATGAATCAGATGGTTACAATTAGATCACAGTACTTGAAATTTAGAACACACTTTCACTTAACATGAATCAGATGGTTACAATTAGATCACAGTACTTCAACAATATGCACAGCCATTACATTTACCTTAATGTTTTTGAAATGCTGCAATAATTGAAATGATCTAGTATTTAAGATAAATATAATGAAACTCGGAGAAGATTAAGGTCAGGGAACAGGCAACTGAATAATAAAGTATGTGATTTGTGCATTTGACACGTACAAATAGGTTGACAATGTTTACTGTAGCTTGGCAACAAACTGAAAGATGGCCCCTTTGGAGGTACTGGTAAGGTATGATAATTTCAGTTCTATACTCAAGCAAGACAGTGACAGTATATTTTGTATGAACATGTATTTTGTGATAGAAATGGTATGAATAGTCATTATGACTATTAACAAACTGCAGGACAGCACTGACAGTGATTGAAACACCACCACAATGGAACAGGGGAAATGAGCTATGTCTGTCACTGGGAATGACCTTGATGCTAAGATGGGTGATATGTTGACAGATATTCCATCAGCAGTAGCACTACAGACTGAAGAATTAGTTCTGTGCAGCAACCTGTACAGACCTATGGCAGAAATGATATGTAACAATTGCCAAGGCAACCCACATGAAATTCGCAAAAGCAAAGTAAGCCTGTGCTGTGGAAACTGAATGTATGCCTGCTTACTAGACAGCTGGACTATATGAGAGAATGGAATTACTCTGATATCCCCCAGGACAACCAATTAAATGAAGTCCATTGATTGATATTTAAAGTCCTTCCTATGTATAGCTGAATATAGAGCATCTTGGTGATCACATACACCACAGACAGCTATAACCATGTCAGCAAAGGAGAGATCAGATCAGTGCTTTGTGAATGTTTGCAGTACCAGAGCATGCACCTAAAACCTTTCCTTGAGTATTACAGGTGTTAGTGTCATGTACAACACTGCCTTCATCATATCTCTTATTTCAGGTGTGCTAGTGACAAGACACAATGCCTCTTTGTGAGCTGCATGCCAAATACAATATGGCCACTCTGTTTCTTGTTCATAGGTTCATAAGTGCATAGATAGGTACTAGGTTATCGGCCCAAGCACCTAAGTAAGCCTAGCCAACAAGGTTCCCTGGCTTACGCCACCCAAGAAAGTTATTCTCCTGTGCCCCTGTTGAGCAGAGCCACAGAAGTGATCCCCAGGGTGTATTTCCTATTTCTCATCCACTCATCAAAATTTTTCTTGAAGAGTGCTAATGAGGAACTTTGCTTGACATAGATGGGTAGCTTGTTCCAGAGTATGGAATGTCTCTGGGACAGGAATCTATCCCTCCAACATGTCAGGTTTAGGTCCCTAGATCGTGTAGCTCAGAGGGATTGGGATTTCTTTAGGTGTAGCATGTCCAACAGCTCTGGGTTTGACACAGCTTTATATGTTAGGCAGAGATCACCTTGGCGTAAGCGATATGCTACCGAGTAAAGCTGGAGTCTTTAAGAGATGGTCAGTGTAGTGCATCTGTTTGAGGCCAGTAATCTTCTTTATGAGGTACTTCTGTGGCCTTTCCAGATGGTGCAGATGCTGCAGATGCCTTGTGAGGTACATTCCAAAAGGGGGATTGTACTCTATAATGGGTCTAATGACTGTCGAGTAGAGGGGGAACAATGACCTCTTTTTTTCCTGGATGAGAACCCTTTTGTGATGAGATGGGTCATGTAGAAGGATTTCTGACTACTGTGGTGATGTGATTATCAAAGGAGAGACTACTGTCCACTTGGTGTTAAGTAGACTGCCACCTATGTGGTAATTCATGGGTACAGAGGTTTGACCAAAGGGGATGACAATGCACTTTTTGGCATTGAGCTTGAGGCCATGGCTCTGACACCAGGCGTCTGTCTCAGTGAGGCCTTCCTGTAGGATGTCCACATCATTTGGGGACTCGACTATGGCTCCTAGTTTGCAGTCATCTGCGAACTTTGTTAGACAAAGGCCTTCTGTGTTAGTTGTTTTAGTGTGTACTTTAGAGAAGTAGATACCAAACAGGAGAGGTTCCAGGACTGAACCGTGTGGTACTCCACTTGTCACTGGCTTGGAGTCTGCAACTTTTACTGTGTGGGTTCTGTCAGTGAGCCAGTTGGCAACCCATCTTGTGATGTAGGGATTTATACCTAGTTTAGTGAGTTTATCTATAATTCCAGAATGGAGGATGGTGTTGAAAGTCTTGGCAAGGTCAAGATAGGCTGTGTGAACCAACTTACCTTTGTCTATGGCTTTGGTGACTGCCTAAAAAGAAGTCAATCAGGGTCAGGAGGTATGATCTGCCTTTCACAAACCTGAACTGCGTGGGATCCAGAGTTTGGAGGTTACTAATGTCTTTGTTTATGAGTTCCATAATGATACATTACATGGCCTTACAGTCCAGGCTCGTCAGGCTAATGGGGCGATAGTTCATGGGATCATTGGTGGCTCCCCCATTATGGAGTGGGATAACTTTTGCTGTGCACCATTCAGTGGGCACAAAGCTGACGCGAGGCTATGATTGAACATGGTGCTTTGGTGGGGAGCTGGTTTGTTGCGAAGTTCATGTTAAACGTAGTCTAGGATGTTGTCTGTTCCCATGGATGCTGTGTTTTTGGCTTTAGACAGTGCAGCTTTTACCTGCGTAGTTTTAATTAAAGTGACTCTGCATTCTTCCTGTATAGATATGGGCCCTTTAGGGGGTGGGGTAGGGATAAAGTTAGCACTGAACCTATCTGCCAGGATGTTGGCAATATCAGTTGGTTCTGTAATTTTTCATGCCGTTCTGCTGTAACTCAGAGCAGATCTGGGTATTGCCATTGAGATTCTTGACACAGCTATAGTATGTTTTGTGGTTGTCCCTAGAATCAGTGGCGATTTTGCTTTCATTGCTAGCTTTGGCGGATCTTATAAGGGATCTCAGCTTCTTACTGAGGCTGACCAGGGAGCTCCTCCACTCATGGGATTTTACTCTCTTTTGCAACAGTTTCTTCCTTCTGTTGTAGAGTTTGTTTATGGCAAGGGACCATCAGATTGGCTTCCTTTTTTTTGGAGGATAATGTCTTGGTTCTGTTTGGGATAGCATGAACCATGCACTCGTGTAAGTGTTTATAGAGTGCATTTGTGCAGGATTCAGCAGTCATAACTGTATTGTCCATCTGCATGGGTGTCATGAAGTTCGCCACTTCTGTCTTAAGAAGCATAAAGTTAGCTTTGGAGAAATATTTTACAGTGGTTTCATTAATGGAGGGTGGGGGTGGGTTGTGGATATCTAAGGTGATTAGTTTATGGTTGGATCTGACCAATGAGGAGTTGACTTCAGGTGTGGAACATCAGTCACTCATGTTGGTAATGACTAGGTCTAGGATATTGTTGCCCCTGGTGGGGTTGTGAATACTTTGATCCAGGGCATTGGGATTTATGAATTCCAGGAAGCGTTGAGCAAAGGAGTTAGTACATGAGTAGTTTTCCCAGTTAATGGTGGGGTAATTGAAATCGCCCATTATTAGCGTGTTTGGTTGAACCCCAATATTTTCCAGTATATCAAGAAAAGAGGAGTGGGAATCCTGGGGCATGGTGGGGGATCTGTAGCAGGCTACAGTTTGGGTTGCAGTTTTGCCCAGAGTTAGTTGCACTTGGATAACCTCAGATGCAGTATGCTGAGCAACTAGCCTGGAGGTATGGCTATTCTTAATGAATATGGACAGACCTCCACCTTTGGTGTTCCGCTCCAGGTTAGATGGCCGAAAAGTGTGGTATGAGTTATAGCCTGGTAATGCAGAGATGCAGGGGTGCTCTCTGAAGCCTTGAAATGGGTCTCAGTCACTGCACATATATCGATGTTCTCCATTTTAAGTAGTGTATTGAGAGATTTCATTTTGAGATTTTGACTTCTAGCATTGAGTAGCATTAACCTCAGTTTTTGCTTGCCTGTTCCTGTTACGGTGGTGAATTTGTCATTTGTAAACTTGCCTAAAAAAGGCACTATAGGGGTGAAAAGAGCCTTAGCCAGTGTCCAGAATCCCAGGGGTGACAGGTGCAGGCCATCTCTGGCAAAACATCATGGTCTGTCGACCATGTCGTCCCAGGCAGACAGATACTGGATCCCCTTAGAATGACACCAGAAGCTTAGCAAATTGTTGAAGTCAATCATTTTGTCCATGTATTGTGGTATCATTATGGGCAATGGCAGGATGCTACTCAGGGCTAGGGTCATACATGCCTGGCTACAAGATTAGAGAGCTCTTCCGTGTCTCTTTTCATGTAGTCCAGGGAGGTACGTCTCAGGTCATTCACACCAACATGGACAATGACAGAGTCATATTTGTTGTGGAGTGACCTGAGTGCATGGGTTATGTGGCAGATCCTGGCAACTGACAGGCAGCTGACAGTAACCTTCGCCTTGTTTAGCCTGGTGAGTGGGACATCAGTGTGCCTGACTATAGAGTCATCTATGACTAGTGTGTTGGGTAAATTGTTTTGCCTTATGGGCTGTGGTTGAGTGGCACACTGAGTCTGTGGTCTATGTGTCATTTGGGTTGTGTTGGGGGGGTGGAGGTTGCTTGTGTTTCTGCTTTGGAGGTCTTTGTTGCTTGAGCAGATTATTATTGAGATCCTCATTTCTATGGGTGGATTTTGGTCGTGTAGGTTTAATGGGACTATGTGATGAGTGTGGTGTGGTGCAAGTGTTTACCTTCTCCTCTTGACTGTCAAGTTCAGTCTTGATTGGAGAGAACTTTACCTCCAGTTTGGCTAGATAAGTACATCTCTCACAGTTTGTAGTGCTGGATGGTAGGAGGAGAGGGTTGTCTGTGTACATGAGACAATTGCTACATTGCCCCAAGATGCCCAGATTCATCAGATAGACAGGAGAGAACACTGGGAGCTGACCCTTGGACATGCCTGAATAAAAAACTATTTTCCTCTAGATAAGTGAGGAAAGTGAGTACAAGAGCTGTTTTTCTCTAAGCAAGTGAGGAAAGTAAGTACAAAAACTGTTTTCCTCCAGGTAATGAGAAAGGCTGAGTGCTGTAGTAATTAGTAGCTTATTTAGTGCTTATAACAAGTTCTGAACAAGTGCTGAGTATGAATAAGCAAATTCAAGTGCTAAAACTAAGAATCTGTATCTGATCTAGACTAGTTACAGGAAATAAACAAGTGCAAATGCAGGCTTTTAAATCAGAAAGTTGAGAGAGATGGAAAAATTGCCCGAACTGCCAATAACTACAATTTCTGGGCCAAAAAACACTCCTTATGTGGTAGATGGGTTACTTAGTGCTTACCACTCCCACTGATAAGCTAGCAGGCTTCCCTCCAACACAGAAGGGCTTGGGGGACTCAGGAGCTTACAAACTGTCCTGGATACAGCAAATCTGTATCTGGACAAGACTAGTTACAGGAAGGGGGGGAAGGGACAAGTGCAAATGCAGGCTTTTAAATCAGGAAGTTGAGAGAGATGGAAAAACTGCCCAAACGGCCAATAACTACAATTTCTGGGCCAGAAACCCCTCCTTATGTGGTAGATAGGTTATCTAGTGCTTACCACTCCCACTTGTAAGCTAGAAGGCTTTCTTCCAACACAGACAGGCTTGGAAGGCTCAGAAGCTTACAAACAGTCCTGGATATAGCAAATCTGTATCTGGACCAGACTAGTTACAGGAAAGGCAGGAAACAAGTGTACATTTTTTTTTTACAGTTAAGCAGTACAGAGGGAGATTCTAGCAAAGTTTTTTTTTTTTTTTTGCAACGGATTGCATCTGGGATGTGTATTTTCCAGCAAAATTAAATGAAAAGTTCCCAGAAGACACGAAGTACAAATAAAATGAATTAGAAATACAAAAGATAAAAAGTACTTCGACACAGCAGAAAAGGGCAACTAATTTAATCACAACAGGTTAGCACTTTCACGGTCACTCAAACAACTGCTTCATCAAACAAACATTTCATAAAACAGTCAATAGTTAAAAAACTGCACCAATGAGAATGCCATACTAATTAACTATCTTATAAAATTTAAAGCAAAACAACATATATAAAAAAACATATAAAAAAAATATATAAAGAACATATATAAAAAACTATAAAGAAATAAGTTAATGTTTCAAACATCTCTTGACGTAAAAATGGTTTCAAAGAAACCATATTATTGATACCTGGATATGTATCAGCTTTAAAAAGGATAATCCATTTTTGCTCAATGGCTTCGGTCTTATTACAGATATCACCACCTCTCTTGCCTTCATTTATTAGTTCCAATACAAAAAACTTAAACTCATGACTTATGCTATTACATTCTACATGTTTAGTTAATGCATTAGTATTCTTCCTATTACTAATGTCCCTGAGATGCTCTAACACACGTTCTCTAGGGGACCTGTTAGTCTTACCAACATAGAAAACATAACAAACTGTACAGAAACAGTAATAAACTAAATTACGACTAGTGAAATCGGCATAGAAAGGAAACTCAACAAAGCAGTCATGAAAGGGATGTCTAAACTGGGGGGCACTATATAGAAATTTACAGACACGGCAATGTCTACATGGATATGTACCCTTACGTTGTGATACTAGTACTACATCATCTTTATTATAACAAAGTTCTTTCTTTAAAGACAAGTTGTTCCTAAAAGAGAACAATGGAGTCTGAGAAATACATTCTCTCAGCTTATCTGAATATAGAATATTCCAATGTTTCCTAATAACATCGCAGAATATATTGACATCACTTGCATAGGTTAACAAAAACCTCATATTCATATTGTTGCTATCAGATGACTCAACCACATCTGGGTACGATTTTTCTGAAAAATAAGGTTTACCTATGCTTTGCCTTTCCTTCATAACTTGGTTTATGCAGTTATTAACTTCTCTCTCAGAATATCCCCTGCTGAGAAAGTCTATTTTCAAAGTATTAAAAGCTTGTAACAAATCACGTTTATCACTATGTATTCTCATCATCCTAAGGAATTGACCTTTAAGCACATTCCTGAACACATGCCGTGGATGCATACTGCCTTTATGTAGTAAAGTATTTTTTCTAATGTTTTCCTATATAAAGCTGTTTTAAAGCCACCTATATCTTTCCTATTAATATGGACATCTAAAAAGCTTACCTTTTCCACTGAATATTCATAGGTAAATCTCAAAAACGAAGTGGTAGAATGCAACCACTCTATAAATTCAGCTAGACTAATTCCATCACCTTCCCGTAACAAAAGAACATCGTCAACAAAATGTCTATACCAAAGCACTCTAGGATGAGTTAAAATCCCTATTTCAGACTCCCATTGAGCTAAAGCTAAGTCGGTGTAGCTATTGGCACAAGACGTACTCATAGCCACGCCAACTTTCTGCAAGTAATAGTCATTACCAAACATAAATACATTATTGTCAAGGACGATACCAAGTAAGTCACAAATAAGAAAAACCTTATCATTTGAGTAAAATTTCATGCCATTAAGCATAGTCCTGATATTCTCAATACCCCACTCATTGGGGATGGCCGTAAACAATGAGCCTATGTCCAGGGTAACAAGTAGTAGCACTCTAGTGCTATCCAATCCTGCAGTTCCTCTATACAGGTTTTCTAAAAAAATTTTTGTGTCCCTTAAAATAATAGGTTGTTGGTCAACAATAGGTTGTAGCATCTCCTCTATAAAAATAGGGAGAGGATCAGTGACCCAGCCTCTCCCGGACACAATCGGATGCATAGGTGGATCCACCAGACTTCTGTGTAGTTTAGGCAAACCATATATTAAGGGGATATTTGGATTATCTACACTAAAATATTTAAACAAATCCTCATTAATGACTCTAGAAATCAACAAATCAAAAATGAGAAACAAAACTTTTTCAATAAGTGCTCTAACCGTAACTTTAGAAATAGTAACAGAAGTATCAGAACCACTCAAGAGCTGAAGCATGCTCTCAACATATTTATCTCTATCTAGTAGGACCACTCCCACTCCTTTATCTGCTGGACGAAAATAATTTCTTTATGTATATATCATATGTATTTATGTTTGGTAATGGCTATTACTTGCAGAAAGTTGGCGTGGGTATGGGTACGTCTTGTGCCAATAGCTACACCGACTTAGCTTTAGCTCAATGGGAGTCTGAAATAGGGATTTTAGCTCATCCTAGGATGCTTTGGTATAGACATTTTGCTGACGATTTTTTTTGCTATTGGGAAGGTGATGGAATTAGTCTAGCTGAATTTATAGAGTGGTTGCATTCTACCACTTCGTTTTTGAGATTTACCTATGAATATTCAGTGGAAAAGGTAAGCTTTTTAGATATCTATAATAATAGGAAAGATATAGGTGGCTTTAAAACATCTTTATATAGGAAAAAGATTAGAAAAACTACTTTACTACATAAAGGTAGTATGCATCCACGGCATGTGTCCAGGAATGTGCTTAAGGGTCAATTCCTTAGGATGATGAGAATACATAGTGATGAACGTGATTTGTTACAAGCTTTTAATATTTTGAAAATAGACTTTCTCAGCAGGGGATATTCTGAGTGAGAAGTTAATAACTGCATAGACCAAGTTATGAAAGAAAGGCACAGCATAGGTAAACCTTATTTTTCAGAAAAATCATACCCAGATGTGGTTAAGTATTCTGATAGCAACAATATGAATATGAGGTTTTTGTTAACCTATGCAAGTGATGTCTATATATTCTGCGATGTTATTAGGAAAATTGGAATATTCTATATTCAGATAATAAGCTGAGAGAATGTATTTCTCAGACTCCATTGTTCTCTTTTAGGAACAACTTGTCTCTAAAGAAAGAACTTTGTTATAATAAAGATGATGTAGTACTAGAATCACAATGTAAGGGTATATATCCATGTAGACATTGCCGTGTCTGTAAATTTCTGTATAGTGCCCCCCAGTTTAGACATCCCTTTCATGACTGCTTTGTTGAGTTTCCTTTTTATGCTGATTGCACCAGTCGTAATTTAGTTTATTACTGTTTCTGTTCAGTTTGTTATGTTTTCTATGTTGGTAAGACCAACAGGTCCCTTAGAGAACGTGTGTTAGAGCATCTCAGGGACATTAGTAATAGAAAGAATACTAATGCATTAACTAAACATGTAGAATGTAATAGCATAAGTCATGAGTTTAAGTTTTTTGTATTGGAACTAATAAATGAAGGCAAGAGAGGTGGTGATATCTGTAATAAGACTGAAGCCATTGAGCAAAAATGGATTATCCTTTTTAAAGCTCATACATATCCAGGTATCAATAATATGGTTTCTTTGAAACCATTTTTACGTCAGAGATGTTTGAAACATTAACTTATTGCTTTATAATTTATATATGTTCTTTATATATTTTTTTATATTTTTTTTATATATGTTGTTTTGCTTTAAATTTTATAAGATAGTTAATTAGTATGGCATTCTCATTGGTGCATAGTTTTTTTAAATATTGACTGTTTTATGAAATGTCTGTCTGATGAAGCGGTTGTTTGAGTGACCGTGAAAGCACTAACCTGTTGTGATTAAATTAGTTGCCCTTTTATGCTGTGTCGAAGTGCTTTTTATCTTTTTTTTTTATGTGTATTTTCCAGACAATGAATTCCAGAACAAGCTGTATTTGACAACCCCTCCCCCCGACTACCAGTCAAGAATGTCAAGATTTTGCAAAGCAGCAGGAATTTTCCAAATATTCCAAGGTATCCAGAATTGCATAGCCAGGTGTAAGGAAACTAAAGACTATTTTAAAGTATCAACAGTATTCAGACATGACAAACCATGCCTTGTCACTTTTCAAATGCAGAAATGTGACTTTGTAATCTGTGAGATTGTCTCCAAGCATAGATCATTATAGGAAGTTCAATTTATTTTACTAGCTCCATAAAATAAAATTAAAAAAAAAAAAGTGAAAGAACTATTGCAAGAAAGACAATAGAAACATTTTTTTTTGTGAGAAAACTAAAATCTATCTCTGTCTTAAATTAGGGGGAAGAAACAGAATTAAGACAGGGCTCACCTGGGAAAATCAGAGTCATTCATAAAATTGTAAGGCAGTCTGAAGTACTTGGATACTCCAGTTTTCCAGGATCATATGTATTACAAGGCAATGTTCTGCAGCTCTATCATAGGAATAGAAAGTATAAGAAGCACAAAGGACAATTCATCCAGCGATACCAGTGACAAATCAAGGCTTTGAAAGGGACAAGATGAAGTCCATCAAGGGCATTTCATCATGTATTTATGTCTGGAATTTACCAGTGTTGCCTGACATTCAAGGCCTAAGCTACCTCAAGCTTTTTTCCTTTACTTCTATTGATCTAATTAGGAATGAAGAAGCCAGTGATTGAAAATAATTAGTGACTGCAAATCTTTCAGGTACGGTCATCTCATAAGGAAACCAATCCATTACCAAGACTGTAGTTAAATGTACATTTCAAAAAGTGCAGTTATTATTAGTTATACTTTATGAGAATCTACAGTTAATTTTAGTGTACTATATATGTAAGAGAAAATATAGTTCTATTAGCGATATGCAGGGCATCTTCAGTAAAAGTGGATGTCATGTACAGTCTATGTGATCAATGTAATGTTCCTTTAAAGATTATAAGCAAAAGTATTTTCCTTCCATTTGTTTTTGCAGTAATTATGCCCTTGTCATGTAAACTGGTCTTTCTGGTTCTGAAATATTAGCTTTTACTTTACTTTCTTCCCTGGAACTACATTTATTAACTGTAGAAAATGTGTGTATTTCCTCTATACCAAGCAGATGCCTGGTGTTTCCAGATTCTGAGTCACATGGTCCTGCAGTCTGATGATGGGGTATAAACATCTTGCACTGGGTAGAAATGTTTTTTGTAGTCTGCATCATGTTTCAACACACAGAGTGGCATAAGATATAGCACACTCAATCAATCACTTAGGTAATCAAATAAATAGACAAAGAATGAATGAAGCACATGTATTTATATTCAAATAAAAATAATAACAGAAGAAGAACGTTAGAACAGCATATGATTTCAAGTGATGTGCATACTTCTTTGCCTGCATTGTAATGATACAGATCTAAGATTAATAAGTAGCTGTCTTCCATGGGATGATCTCACTCACAGGAAGAAAACTATGGTTTTGTGAATCACCAGTTTGTTTTGCAGATGTTACACACTGGATTAATGCTGGAATGAAAAATGTTCATTGAACTGAATGGGCTTCTCAGCAAGATGGACGCTCCACCTATATGTGAGACCAGGATGCCAGATAGTCTGCAGTACCAAGTTTCATGTACAACTGAAGCTTACAGTAGGCTACAGGGGTTGGGGTGGAGAGCCAGGAGACCACATACGTGAGTGGTTCAGTGTGGTGTGAGCTATCCCTAAACTGCTGTGGGACTAGATCACAGTATTCTGTTTTCAGTACCAGATGTAATTCACTAGTGGATTAGTGGTCCCATAAGCCTGTCCCTTGTCTTTCATGGGGAGAAGGCAGGTATAATTACCATGGCACTCTACAGATGGAGGTCTTGTACTAGACAGCCTTGGGCTTCAGACCAGTTGTTTTACATTAGGAAGGTTTGTGGCATGCACTGTGGTGGCAGGACAGGTAGCTTTCATCCTTCTAAGTTGGGAACTGCTGATTGAGAGCCCAGTGTCTGTTATTCTTAAAGTGTATTAGTTCTGGTTTAAGCACTTGGGCTTCAGGCCAGTTATTTTACATTAAGAAGGTTTGTGGTCTGCACTCTTGTGGGAGAAGAGGCTGGACTCTGCCCTTCTGAGCTGGGAATTTCTGGTTAAAGGTTTATAGTGCCTGAATATTTGAACTGTATCTTACTGAAATTGGTACACTTTGTTTGCTGTAGCATAGACTAGATCCAGACCTGATGAATCTAGCTTTGTTTATATGCTTGTTGTTTGTTTGCTTGTTATTTCCCTGTAACGCTAATTCCACCTAATACGCGGCTTCTCAGCGCTTCTGTGGATCACTAGTGATATCTGCATTGCTTACTGTACTTATTTCCTTGTTTCACTTGAAAGAAAGTTACTGTTTGTCATTTTTGCATTTAAGTTACCTGTAACACATTGCACTTAAGTTACCTGGCACTTGCTCACTAAAGCAATTATATGTCAGCACTAAAAATTAAAAGCACTACACCCTCACTCCCCAGTGGCCCTGGTTTTCAATTATTAAGGAATTCCCAATATTATTCGAGCATGTCCAAAGGTCAGTTGTCAATCTCCTCTCCGGTCCAGCTGGTGAATCTGGGAATCTTGAGGCAATATTACAACTGCCTCATGTACACAGACAACCCTCTCCTCCTCCCAACAAATGCCAACACATGTGAGAGATGCAACCATATAGCCAAACTGGAGGCTAAGCTCTCTCAACTCAGTACTGGCATAACCAGTCAGGAGGAGAAGGAAACCACACTCATTACATTTCCAGTCTCACATAGACCTACCACGACAGCAAACCAAACACATAATCACACAAAAACATACTCGGAGGCTCTAAATAAAGATCTGCTGAAGCAGCAGAGACCTCCAAAGCAGACACCCAAGCAGCCACTACCCCAAAACAAAACACGTGCAACACATATCTCACAAAGCCAGTGTGCCAAACAGTCACAGCCCTTAAGACTAAACAACACACCTGATACACTTGTAATAGGTGACTCTATCGTCAGGCACACTGACGTCCCGCTCACCAGGCTGAACAAGGAGAGGGTCACGGTGAGCAGCCTGTCGGGCGCTAGGATCCGCCACATAACACAAGCACTCAGGTCACTCCAAGGCAAGTACAAATATGACTCAGTCATTGTCCATGCTGGTGTGAATGACCTGAGACGTACCTCCCTGGACTACATGAAAAGAGACATAAAGGAGCTCTCTGAGCATGTAGCCCAGGCCGGTATGACCCTGACCTTGAGTAGCATCTTACCCTCACCAAGAATGATGCCACAATATGAAGACAAGATGATCAATTTCAACAATTGGCTTAAGTACTGGTGTCATTCAAAGGGGATCCAATGCCTGTCAGCTTGGGATGATATGCTCGACAAGCCACGATGCTTCGCTAGGGACGGCTTGCACCTGTCACCCTGGGCTTTCAGATATTGGCAAAGGCTCTTGCTACCCCCATAGTGCCTTTTTTAGGCAAGGCTCAAAAGACAAACCCACCTCCATAGGTATCACAAGGGATAAGAAACTAAGAGTAATGCTACTCAACGCCAGAAGTCTAAACCTCAAGATGCATGCACTCGAAACTCTCCTTAGCATGTAGAACATCGATATCTGTGCAGTAACAGAAACCTGGTTCAGGGCTCCCGAGAGCACCCCAGCACTACCAGGTTATACCTCATACCATGCTTTTCTGCCCCAAAACTTGGACCGAACCACAAAAGGAGGGGGAGTATCGATATTCATCAAAGATACCCACACCTCCAGGTTGGTGGCAAAGCACGAAGCATCAGAGACTGTCCATGTGCAACTAACAGTGGGTAAAACTGCCTACCAGTTTATAGCCTGCTACAGACCACCCTCCCAAACCCAGGAACCCCACTCGGCCTTCCTGAGAACACTGGAAAATATGAAGGACTCTCCAAACACCATTATATTGGGCGACTTCAACTACCCAAACATAGACTGGGAGCATTACTCTAGTTCCAACACCCTAGCCCAAAGGTTCCCAGAATTTATAAACTCAAATGCTATGGAACAACTTGTTACCACTCCCACAAGAGGGGAAAACATACTGGACCTGATCATCACCAACATGGGGACTCTATGCTCCAGACCAGAAGTATATCCCGCACTGGTAAGATCAGACCATAAACTAATCTCACTGGATATTCACATCCCGACCCCACCCCCTGCCCAGAAAACCACAGTGAAAAACTTCTCTAAAGCAAATTTCACACTCCTCAAAACTGAGGTGGAATCCTTCAAAGCCCCCAGGCCTGTGGAAAATACGGCCCAGACCGCAGAATCCTTTATTAACGCATTCTATGAACACCTTCAGGAATGCATGGATCATGCGATCCCAAATAAAACCAAGACCCAATCCTCCAAAGGCAGACGTCCTGTCTGGTGGACCCCAGCCATAAACAAACTATACAATAGAAGGAGGAAGCTACTAAATGATAGAGCAAAATCCCAAAAAGGGAAGGCATCACTGATCAGTATTAGCAAAAAACTACGGGCACACATAAAAGTGTCTAAGGCCAGCTTCGAGAGAAAAATTGCACAGGACACTAAGGATAATCACAAGGCTTTCTTTAGTTATGTTAGGAACCTGGGTGGTAATTCCCAGATATGCTCAGAATTAGTCCAAAATGACAAAAAATACACCGAACCTACAGACATTGCCAACATCCTAGCTGACAGGTTCAGCACAAACTCCCCCCCCCCCACCAAAAGGGCAAATATCTATCCCAGCAGAGTGCTGCCCCCCCTGACATCTCGGATGCTCAGGTAAGAGCCGCCCTCTCCAAAGCAAAAAACACAGCATCAATGGGACCAGATGGTGTCCCGGGCTGCGTCCTACATGAACTCCAAGAAGAGCTAAACCCAAACATAAAACTACTGTTCAATCTCAGCCTTACTACAGGATATGTGCCCAAAGAGTGGCGTACAGCAACAGTGGTCCCTCTCCATAAAGGTGGTGCCTCAACGGATCCTGGAAACTATCGCCCCATAAGCCTGACTAGCTTGGTCTGCAAAGCTATGGAAAGGATCATCATGGACCTCATTAATAAAGATATTAGGGACCTACAAACACTGGATCCTACCCAGTTCGGCTTTGTTAAGGGCAGATCCTGCCTCTTAAACCTGGTTGATTTCTTTGAAACAGTCACCAAGGCCATTGACGAGGGGAAGGTGGTCCACACAGCCTACCTGGACCTCGCAAAAGCCTTCGATACAATACCCCACTCGGGCATTATAGATAAGCTCACCAGCTTAAATATAAACCCCTATGTCACTAGATGGATTGCAAACTGGCTCAAGGACAGAACCCACATGGTTAGAATTGCTGGAGCCATGTCAGACTCCAAACCAGTTACAAGTGGTGTCCCACAAGGCTCAGTCCTGGGACCTCTCTTGTTCGGTATATATTTCTCGGAGGTACAGGCCAACACGGAAGTACTGTGGCTGACCAAGTTCGCAGATGACTGCAAACTGGGCGCCATAATTGACTCTCCAGCCGACATAAGCATCCTCCAAAAGGGCCTCATAGAAACAGACAACTGGTGCCAGAGCCATGGCCTCAAGCTAAATGCCAAAAAGTGTATAGTCATCCCCTTTGGCAAAAACAAAGTGCCCACAAATTACCACATAGGTGGTAATCCATTAAGTACAGAAGAAGTAATTAGGGACCTGGGGACCCAAGTTGATAGCAATCTCTCATTTGACAACCATGTGGCCAAAGTGGTTAGAAAAACATTTTATATAGCCCAACTAATCATGAAGGGATTCACATCTAGATCAGGGGAGGTCATCGTGCCTCTTTACTCATCCCTCATCAGGCCCATAATTGAGTACAATGCCCCTTTTGGGATGTACCTTACCAGACACCTGCAGCAACTGCAAAGACCCCAAAAGTACCTCACCAAGAGGATCAAAGGGCTCAAACAGATGCCATATGCTGCCCGGTTAAAGAAACTCCAGCTCTACTCAGTGGCATACCGCCTGTTCAGAGGCGATCTGTGCCTGACGTATAAAGCCATGTCCAACCCAGAATTAATGGACATGCTGCACCTCAGAAAATCCAAATCCCATCGAGCTATGCGCTCGAGACTTGAACCTCAGCACTGAAATAAATAGGACATGCTGGAGGGACAGATTCATAACCCAGAGGCTCCCTTCACTCTGGAATAAAATCCCAGTCCAGGTTAGGCAGAGTCCCTCATTGACTCTCTTCAAGAGGAATCTTGATGAGTGGATGGGAGATCGTAGGTTTACCCCGGGTATCACTTCTGTGTCACTGTTAGACAGAGGCACAGTATACTAACCTCGAAAAAGGGCATAGCAAAATAAATTTAAAATGGGTGGCGAAAGCCAAACACATTCTGGCTAGGCTTATAAATGCCCTAGGGCAGATAGCCTAGTATGAACCTGTGAACCTATGAACCTATGAACCTCATTGCAATGCAGCTCCACCTCTGTGTCAGACATGGTTCCCTGCCAGCAATAGCAGGTGTGAAATACAGGTGGAGTTGCTGCTGTACTGGAGCGCATCAACCAGACTCAGCTGCCCCTCCATGTATCCAGCTAAGTTTAGACTATGCTCAAAAGAGATAATGAGATTAAATAACAGTATGATACAGAATCTTAGTACCTCTTACTGACATAGCAACACTCTTTTCAATTCAATACAGCAAGGTATTAAACTACAAACTTTTTGTGTTCCTTATGAGATTGTTAAAGATGCCACCAGATAATACATAATCAAGAAGTAATTGGACAGCTGCTCAGCATACATCTACACAAATGTTTTGCACTTACTAAATACAGCTGTACTGATATAAGCAACTTAAAAACTATATGTTTTGAATCTGAAAGCCACTTTATAAAATGAGAACATAATTGCAGGGAAAAAGTAATTTAAATGTTTTGCACGTGACCTTTAAAAGCCTTATAATAAAAGGTAAAAATGTCATCTGACCTGGCTGATGATGTCAGAGTTAAATATCATGCAGCTTCAGTGTGTACTTCAATTAATTTGCTCTCTTGACACTATATGTTCTATATATTGATATGCAGATGTGACAGTATGATTTTGAAACTGTTTTCAAAGTAATCTTTTTTTTTTTTAGAGTATGTTAGTTTTTTCAGTTATTTTAATGTATACAAATTATCCTTATTGTTTTAGCAAATTATTTGTGTTAACAAACTATACACATTGTAGTAGTTCAGTTGTATGGCTTCTGATATATTGTTTGCGGTTCTTACCATTTGTTGGTGTGAAATAATTTATTGTTTTCTCCAAAGTTACAATTGGTCAAGCTTAGTTTCCCTGATTTATGTGTTTAAAGATCTGGGCTTTAAATCAGTTTCTTACACATCAGTGACTTCTTTAGTTTACTTTCATCAGCCTGTTTTGATTTAATTGTTCATATGGAATTTTGTGTTGTGCATTTTTTGCAAATGGATGTACAATGTTTTGATGGTGCTTTTGGATGTTAATCCTTTCTTTGTATTATTGCATACAGTGATGAATGGGTTTGTACAGTGGTCAACTGGATTACACAATTTATAAAACAACCCTGACCGAATGGAACCACCGACTGTGGCTTACGAGAGACAAACAGCAAAGCAAGTTTTATTCTTTATTCTAGCGCTTCGGTGTTTCCACCTTCAAGGAATATCAAACAATAAAAAAATACACACATTTATATAGTACACACAATTAATTACAAACACCCACTAATTATATAATGGACCATCCCTTAAAGTAAACACTTCCAATTTAATTCATTATTTATATACAGGACAGTTTTGATTTTTTACGTAGAATTTCCCCAATAGTTTGGAATAAGGACAAATATTGTTTGGTGGTCGATATTAAAAGCTTATACACCTCCATCCAACATAAAGATGGTTTAGAGGCAGTTGCGTTTTTTCTGGGAGATAGCCCCTTCTCTTGTTTTGTAACAAATATGGTGGATTTTTGTTTGAAAAATAATTATTTTTATTTTAATGATGTATTGTATAGACAGAAACAGGGTACTGCAATGGGGGCAGCATTTGCCCCCATGTATGCTAACCTCTTTATGTCTTTTTTCGAAATAAAGTTTTTATTTAATTTGAATTTTATGAAAAAATATGTTGATTTTTATTTTTGTTTTTATTGATGATTTAATATTTGTATGTGAAGGGGGAAAAGATGAAGTAGATGAATTTATACTGGACATGCATAGGAATCCCTTTGGTCTGTCACTTGATGGACTTCAGAAGGGGAATAAGGTGGTATATTTAGATCTTATTTTGGAAGGGAAGGAAAGTGGAATTATTTCATCAAATATCCATAGGGAATTTGTTGATGGTAACCAATATTTGCATGCCACGAGTTGTCATCCCCCCCCATGTCTTGAAAGCTCTACCCTATGGGGAGTTGGTACGTGTTTCAAGACTGTGTAGTGATAAGAGTTTGTTGGTAAAAGAGATGACCAAACCAATCATATGTTTTTATGAAGGGGTTATGACCCAGCTATTCTGCAACAAGCTCAAACTTGAATATGGGAAGAGATGGATATGGGTAAGAATGTAAGGAGTGGTAATATTAGATGTAAGGAAAGAAATATACATCAGATGCATGGACATAGAACATTATAGATAGAAATGAAGAACATTCAATTTATTATGTATCTGAATATAACATTAAAAGTGAGGAGGTAAAAGTATCAATAGAGTATTATTGGAAATATTTAATGGAAGATAGGTTTTTGGCAAATATTTTACCTAAAAAACCTCTTTTCTCCTATAAGAGGGGAAGAAATTTGAGAGATATGGTAGTACATGGCAGGTTTTGTTTGCCGAGTATGGATGTACCAGACATACTGTCAGACAGAGGAACATTATGCTGTAACAGGTGCAGTGTTTGTGCAAATATTGTGACTACATTTAGTAGCATGAATGGGGTTAAGTTTGAACCTAGAGGAACCTATTCGTGTAGAAGCAAAGGGGTGATATATGCACTACGATGTCCATGTTCACTATACTATATAGGGGAGACAAAACGGGAATTTCGCATCAGATTTATGGAACATATTAGGGATATTAGAAATATGAGGGAAGACAAAATAATTGCTTCACATTTTAAAATGTTACATAATAGTGACATCACTTTATTACAGGATACAATTTTAGAAACTGTGGAAAGTTTATGCAATGATGAAAATGTATTGAAACACAAGTTGTTATATAAACAACGTATTTACATTTTAAAATATAGAACTTTGATGCCTAATGGTTTAAATAATGAATTAAATAGGAAGTGTTTAAGGGATGGTCCATTATATAATTAGTGGGCGTTTGTAATTAATTGTGTGTACTATATAAATGTGTGTATTTTTTTATTGCTTGATATTCCTTGAAGGTGGAAACACCGAAGCTCTAGAATAAAGAATCCAACTTGCTTTGCTGTTTGTCTCTCATAAGCCACAGTCAGTGGTTCCATTGGGTCAGAGTTGTTTTATAATTTAAAGGAGGAAGGAGAGTGTTTTGTGTTCTGGATTACACAATTTACTTGGTTGAGGATGTTTTTGTTGTTATTAATGTATATGAGAGTTACAGGTACCTTTTATGTTTTTTTTTTCTTTTAGTCATTAGTCTGTGTTTGTTATACTCAAGGTTCATGGCCATGTCAGAGAAAGGAGAATATAATTAGTTTTGCCCATTTTTCCAAGACAGTACATTGCTAGAGAGAGAGAGAGAGAGAGAGAGTTAAGTAAAGGGACCGTTGTGTTGGTGTAAAAGCCCCCATAGGGTTGTGCAGGGGAAATGTAATTATTTATTTATTTTACTTTGTTAACTAGGTTAGTGGAGTGGTCTGAAGACCCTTTTCCACCATAACCATGGTTCAATTGCACAATTACATAGATACCACAGGAATGAGTGGCATTCGGTTACAGAAATGAGAGTAATTTAGATACAAAAAATATCACATAATTGAAGAACTTGCTATGCAGTGAATAGATTCAGTATGAACCTGTTTTTGTTTGTTTGTTTTATACATTATTTTATCTTGTTTGTCTGTGTGTTTTAGTTTGTGAGTGGGTGATGTGTTTAGGTGCATCTGTGTTTTATTTGTTGTGTTTTCATGGGACTTGGTTTAAGGTTACATTGCCCTGATATTTGGTATTTTAACTCACTTCTAGTGTGTGCTTGGTTATTTCCTGCCATTTTAATTTAATGGGCATCAGTGTTAGTACATTGTGAAGGTAAATAAGGACGTGACACACTGAGTTTTTTTTCTTCTTTCTTCAATCTGCTGGCAATTGAGGTTAGGCACTCACAGTTTTCCTGGGCTTAATGATAAAGGACATTTTTAGAGTGTTTCTAAAACAAAAGCATTTGAAACATCATTTATGTGATTTGCCATATGACTCTCTGAGTGGTATATAAGTCTGATGTTTATTGTTTTTTACCAGTCATGTCTTCTAAGGAATGCAAACACACTTACCACTAATTACATTTTGACTTTCATAGTTGTTTTTATTTTATTCATTTTATTTTATGTATACAGTACAACAAGGTTTATTTTTTTTATTTGGATTTAATACAAGAGTATGCATGTACTTCATGCATTATCAGTTCATTTGTCCCTGGTATCTTGTAACAAGTAGGCCATATACTGTTTAAGCCTCATGCAAAAACACTGTCCCATGTATCAATGCCATACTGGATCAGTATAGGAGCAGCATTAGGAGGCTGTGACCGTTTCTGGTTAGTGCCAGGTAATTCTAGGTCAGCATCTATGGGAATCCACAGTGCATGAGATGTAATGTGCGCACACAGGTATCGGCAACATTTCTGACTGATGATGGCAGCAGCTGTACTTTGAATATTGTACAATGCACATACACCTTCTTAAGTATGAGTGACATAAGTACTGTTTTGGCCTGCACACAATGTGATGTGCATAACTGACATCCTCCAGTATAAAAACTGTATCATTTTCAAAGAACCCCAATCCAGATTTTGCCATAATATGTATGGTACACCATATCACCATCAGTCCAGATTCTGGCATAACGTAGCCCAAAGCATTCATATCAGCCCTTTAGTATTGAAATAATTATTTTCAGACTCTGTGAACTCCTCTGCACTGTCCATATACTGTGCCACAGGACAATAGATCTGCTAGCTACAAGCGTACCATTGTACACATAGTTCCTGGCAACTGTATAACCTTGTGTCTGAAACTTGTTTTTGTAGAGACCGTTGTTGGTTTTGTAACCATGACATATTCATACTTACCTTCGATTTATTAAGCTTGTGGCTGCATTGCAAAGCAACCTAATGATATAGTCAGCCTGGCTTTTGCATAATGAAACTGTGTTCTTAAGTTTCTCTGTAAAAGTACAATGAAGATGTTTATTTATGTAATAACAATGATGCACAAAATACATCCATATCTATCTCTCTCTCTCTCTGTATATGTATATATATATATATATATATATATATATATATATATATATATATATACTGCATATATATGTGTGTGTGTGTGTGTGTGTGTGTGTACTGTATATATATATATATATATATATATATATATATATATATATATATATATATATATATATATTACTCATGGTGTATTCCCGATGATTACTTTGTTATAGAAACATGAAAACTACCTCACTGAATGTCATTGATAGGTAAATCTGACAGAAGGCATGTCCAGTAATTGTAGAGATGTCAATGGGATGGACATCCACATTCTTCAGTTTGTTCCCAACCCCCCCTTTTCTTCATACCATTAGCGTCCGTAATACTGCTAATGGGAAAAACAGTTACCACCAAAGACTACACTGTGTTATTTTATTCCCTGTGTTCATCATGCCTGTATAAAATCTGTAGATAGTCCACAGGAAATTGTCTGAACTTTTGTCATTGGAGAAATTCAAAATGCAAAGTTGGAAACCATCAGGGGCTTAAAAGTTCTACTACATATGTATGTATATGGTTGCAGTTCAGTTGGTCAACACTTGTTTATATAATACAAGTGAGCTTCTGTACGGTTTGAGCAAAGGGCTTTTTGTATATACATCATTTTCAGCAACTTCTGTCTGGTCGATTCAAAAAGTGGTGGGGCTGGGAATTTGTGTATTAGTGTGTGTTAACTAGGGTTAGGGTTAGGGTAATGGTTAGGCAAGAGACAAAGAGAGAGATTTCACTCCCTGTTCCACCTTATTAACTTGTGCTAGCCCTAAGCCTGCCCCAGCCCTTACCTCTAACATACTGCTTAAGTGAAAAAAGCCCTCTCCATAACACTACTACTATTCAGACAAATTTGAGATGAATGTGTGGCAGGCTGATGTGCGGTGTATTGCTATGTAGTGCTGTTGATATTATGTATGGGTGACATTTTTTGGTGATATATTTTTTTTTGTGTCAGTCACTTTAATATTGGTTATTGATGATATATTAATATATGTATGTGTGTGTGTGTTTGTGTGTACACACAAACACACACACACACACACACACACACACACACACACACACACACACACACATACACACACACACACACACACACACACACATCTATAACTATATCAATCTATATTTATTTATTATTTATTTTATTTTACATTTGTTAACTGGGAAAGTCCGCCTGGACACATGTCCTTTTTCAGCAGAGGCCTGGGGAGAAAAGCTCCATGTATACAGTAAAATATTACATTAGACAGTTGATATACAGTTATATTACATGCAATCATATAGTATCCTTATACTTTTTCTACTAATAATGCTGTTGAAAAATAATGCCTTAAAAAGGAGTTTAGACATGAAATACTTCAGAGTATTTAGGATATATATATATATATATATATATATATATATATATATATATATATATATATATATATATATATATATATATATATATATATATATATATATATATATATATATATATATATATATATATTATAAAATATCTGGTAGGATGAAATATATATAAATGAGAGATTGGATAGGAAGGGTTCTGGGGAGAGAGGATAGGTATAGATAGGGAAATAATGAGTTGAAAGCGGAGGGGTTGATAGAGAGTAGTAGGTGGTAAGGTCTAAAGGTAGGGTAAGCAGGAAGGTTGCAGACATATAGAGGAAGAGGAATAATTCAAAGGGTGTAAATAATAATAGTACTGGTAGGTGTGCTGTACATAAAGTCAGTTGGCTCTAGGAAAGGAAGATGACACTTACAGGGAGAATCAGAGAGATGTAACAGGAGAAATGATACTGAGAAGTAGAGCGAGGAAGGAGAAGTAGCAGGGTGGGAAGGAGAGAAAGATGTGTATTGGTAGGCCGAAAGTACTAGTAGGGAATTAGTCTGGGTTGTTGCAGTTACATAACCAAAGATGCTGAAGATGGGATTTTATGGCATTTTTGAAGGGGGTGAGGGCAGTTATAGTTGTGATATGGGGGGGGGGGGCTGTTCCACTGCTTAGCAACAGAGTTGCTGTAGAGGGAAGTTGTGGCAGAGTTATTGTTTTTTGTTACCTCTAGTATGGGTTTCTGATTTGATCATAGAATTCCAGCTTTGGTGCTTGGGTGAAGTAGGTTTTGTAGAGCAGGAATTTTGTAAGGGCAGTGAAGAAGTTTCTGGGTTGTTATAAGTTGGTTACAAAGAATGGGGTTGGGAAGTTCCAGCCAATCAAGAGCTTTTAGAGGAGTGCAGTGATGGGTTCGATGGGGCATATTTGTTGCAAATTTGGCAATTTTATTATAGCACGTTTGAAGAATGACAAGGTCTGATTTTTTGAGATCAGTGAATATTGTGATGCATATAAGAGTGTGGAAATAAGGTGGGTACATGCAATGGTGGCTCAGGCGGAGTCGGTTAGGAATTGTTTGTTCCTGTATAGCATGGCAAGTTTTTTATGCAATTTTATTGTGGTGGTGGATATATGTATGTCAAACTTCAATTGGCTGTCTATGATAACCCCAAGTAGTTTTGTGTGAGTGACTGGTGATATGATAGTGCTGTTACTGGAGGTAATGTTAAGGTTAATAGCATGGGAGGAGTGATGTGTGAGTAGGAAAATAATAAGCTGAGTCTTATTGGGGTTTAGTATTAGATGTGAATCTGAGAGCCAATGCTCAACAGCAAGAAAAGAGGATTGTGTTTGGTGGTGGAGAGTCTCAGGGGAGGGAGAGGCGCAGATGAGAGTGGAATCATCTGCGTATTGTGTGATGGAAGCATGCAGTGTGGCTGTACGTAGTTTGTTGGTAAAGATAGAAAACAGTAGTGGCCCAAGGATTGAACCTTGTGGGAATCCTAGTGAGACTGGTAGAAGTGAGGAGAGTTCCTGTTGTCTTCTTACTGCCTGTTATCTTCCTGTTAGATAATTTTTAAACCAGGAAGTGGTAGATGGGCTCAGAATTAAATCTGCAAGTGGGTCAATGAGTTTGTCATGGTTTACCATATTAAAGGCCTTGGAGAGGTCTAAGAATATAGTTGAGACGTACCTACCATTGTTTCTGTGTTTGTTGACTGTGTGTGTAAAGGACATAAGAGCTGTAGTGGTGCTGTGTGAAGGCCTGAAGCCATGTTGTGTTTTAGCTAGTAGATTATGAGAGTTTGGGAAAGTTAAGATTTGTGTGTCTACACATCTTTCAAGGATTTTGGATAATGAAGAGAGTATGGCGATTTGTCGATAGTTGGTTAGTTCTTTGGAGTTACCTCCTTTGTGAAGTGGGGTGATATAGGCAATTTTCCAGAGGTGAGGAACTAAGCTTTCAGTTATAGAGTGATTAATGAGGATTGTAATGGCATATGCAATAGCATTAGCAGCAATCTTTAGGAATTTAGCTGGTAGATTGTCTACAGAGAGAGCTGTAGGTTAAAGTTTTGTATGCATCTTTTTAATAGTGAAGAATGGAACACGTTGCAAGCCCAGGTCAGTGGTAATGAGGTTGGGTGGTTTGATGGTAGTTGGGGTGTATATGATTTAGCTAGGGTTAGAATAGAGTCTGTGAAGAATTTGTTGAACTGGGTTGCTATGTTTGTTGAGTTGTCTGAGTTAACAGGAGCAGGTGTGCTAGCTTTACCTGGATGGAGTAGATTGTTTATGGCTGTGAAAATTTTTTTTAGGATTGTTCTGATATCTGTTTTGAGTGCTGTGGTAATAGTTTGTTTTATCAGTCTTGATTAGTTTCTTAGCTTTATTCCTGAGCTTGAGATATTTTTGTTTGTCAGTATCGGTACCTGTCTTTTTCCATTTTTCCCAAGCTTTGTCCCTCTTATATAGTAGTGCTCTAGTCTTTTTGGATAACCAGAGGGCATAGTTAGATTTGATTCAAATGGTTCTGGGGGGGTGTGTGGTGGTCTAGTATTGAGAAGAAAGTTATGTTAAATTATGATACAGCATCATCTAAGTTGTGTTCTTAATGGGTGCCAGTTACAACTTGATAGAGCAGTAGTAAAGCTACTGGGACTGAAGTACTTTTTACTTCTTATTTGTCGGCAGATGGTAGATTTTATGATATGGGTTTGACTTCTGATTAGTTAGGTTGGGAGGTGGTCACCAAGGATGTCAGGGAGATAGCTGATTTTACTAATGTTTGGCCTGTTTGACAAGATCCAATCAATTATTGATTTCTGTTTGGGTGGTGGATAAGCTGAAAGAACCCACAGAGGTTTAAGAAGTTAGTAGGTTTAGAGGAGTTGCAAGTTTGCCAATCGATATTAAAATCTCCTAGTGATATAGTCCAGTGTGGTAGTGACATAGTTGCCCAGCTGAGCAGATTTGCTACTTTGTCAAAATTATTACCTGGCAGAAGATAGCAGCCAGTTAGGTTAATAGTTTTTTTGTTGTTTAGGTATAGTTTAGTGAGTAATATTTCAGCTGTTTTTAAAGTGGGTAATGGAGGAATAATTATTTCTATTTTTAACTGTTACTTAAATAAGATAGCAATGCCTCCACCTTTTCTTTCAGTTCTATCTTTACACAGAATGTTGTAGCCAGGAGGAATTAATTCATTGTTGGTTACTTCTGGTTTTAGCCATGTTTCAGTAATAACTACAATATCGGGAGAGTAGTGGGAGAGATGTGCATGTAGGTTGGAGATTTTGTTCATTATGCTTCTGATGTTAATATTGTGAATGAGTAATTCAGAGGGTTTTCTGAGAAGATGTGCAGTGGGGTGAGTTGGGATTTGAGTTGTTGGGTGCTTAAGTGTAGTGTTGGGACCAGGATTTGGGTGTAAATGACCACAAAGGGGAATTGTGGATACAAGTTGTAGTATGGTGTGGAATAGGTTAGCAATATGAATGTGGTATTTTATTGTGGGAGTACTGGTATGGATTGCTGGAAGTGGGTGGGTTGTTCTTAGGTGAAATGGAGGAATATGAAATATGGAGTGATGAATGTAGATGTTAGTATGAATATTAGGGGTAATGATAGAGGTAATGGTGGCATGGTGAGGAGGTGTTCTGGGATTAGTGAGGTAGTAGGATGTAGCTTGCACCAGAAAGATGAGGGTTTGATATATTATATATATATATATAGAGAGAGAGAGAGAGAGAGAGAGACAGAGAGAGAGAGAGAGGTCTACTTCATAATGAAGACCCATATACTTGAATTACAGAACATCGAGATGATTGCAAAAACCCGTTTACTCGAAATTTTAAAATAACAAAACCCAGAACATTGAAATTTTCAAGGTACAACTAGTCCAGTCTTCACTTAACGGAACACTGCTCTGTTTAAATACAGCCTACGTTAAATAAGTATCAGTGGTTTGAAATGGAGATTGCAATACAGTGAGGATTGGAAAATTTACCCTTTTCTCACTGTAGTGCAATCTTGGAGTTGGTATATATAAGTTAGAAGGAGTGGGAGGGCACAGCTCCATACATGGGGGGTGCAGGGGTATTGCCCCCTTTGCAAAACCACTGATACTTATTTAGTAAGTATACTTATTTAATTTATAAATGATTTTATATATATATATATATAGGTCTACTTCAGATGGTCGAACTGCCGGAACATTGAACCGCATATGGCCAAGACCACATGCATGAAACCTCTGAACATCGAAACCTAAATATTTTTTTTTTTTTTTTGCTGCAGCAGTGGGGCTATGCCCACCTGCACCCCCCATGCCCCTGTTACTTAAATATATCAACTCCAGGACTGCATTTCCATTGAAGTGAATGGGCATTTTTCCCTATGACAATCTCCATGGAAATGGTTCAGTGTTCTAAAAAATAAAGGATGTTTTCGTCTTAGTGATCCACAGTTTGACATTACAGCCATTTGACAATTTGAAGGGGACCCCTACATACACATATTACAAGTGGCATAAATTAGTTACTGGCAATTAATCAGACAATGCATGTTAGCACTAATAATATCAGTATGAGTAGCTAAGCATAGTTATGAGTATGAGATGTAGCATGGAGGGAATATACTGACAGCTTTAGTCTGCTGTCTACGTGCCTGAGGTATGCCTACTTTGCCCAGATCTCTACCAAAAGGGGCAGAAATGTACAGGATCTGCTGACTGTCCTAGCCTAGGTAGTGTTCCAGAAGTGCAGCCATCATCTGGATACTCTGTTGTTCTCAACATATCCAGCCTAACCACAATACAGCCTCATTTAGATACCAGTGGTACTATTTGCAAAACATTATGTGCTGTGGAGTATAACTAGTATGCAGCATACCTGTGTATCTAAGCCCTCTGCTGCTGACAAAAAAATGTGCACAATGGAGAGTACACAATGGGAAAATACTTTGTACATATGATTTACTCCATAGTATAGGTACAGTGTGCCATTCTCACATCACAGTGGAAAACTCCCCTCTCCGGGTTGTCACATTTTTCTTAAACAGTACACTGCCTACAAATGTGTCGGTCCCAATGTGGTAACTTAGGGAACTCTAGCTGCATACATCACAGATAGTATACTTTGCTTGTTAGCACAGCTACTTCTCTTTTTCCTGGTTATACATTGCTCAACATATACAGCTGCAACTAAAAAACAATATGTTCTATAGTAGGGGAGAAAAACAATTGTGGCAATAGAATTCTGGGACTGCAGGCAAACTTGACATTGTAATCACATTTGTCTCATCCCTACACTTTTAAGCTGATGAGCAACTTCCAAAAGCTTTTCTCCTTATTACTATGTTATGGTAATGACACTAGGTGTTTTATCATGCTAATGAATTTCAGTTTTTTCTGAAATGATTTTTGGCATGACAGCAAAGGACCACACAGCAGGACATAGATTCTTAATAAGATATGTGTCTGGCACATACCCCATTAACTATCTGTTCCCTGCTGTACAGCGTTGCACTTCAATGCAAAAAATGTAAACCAGTGGGAATGTTATTAGCATGGGGTGGCATATTTTGAGCTGCTCTCCTCCGTGTGACATTCATAAATATAGACATTCTGTTGTATGGCAACAATCAATATCATGACCCACGTTTGTGTGTCATTGTGCTCTATGCTGACATACTAAACATGGCACACAGAAGACTTGTGTGTTTCTATGCATTATGTTCATGAATACAAGGGACTGTTTTAAGACCTGGAAGTTCTTTCAGGAAATTCTTCTTCTGCATTATCTGCAAAACTATGAGCTTTTCTGGTAGATCAGAAATGCTGTACTTTTTGGAATAAGTTCTCTACCTTTCTATGTTTCCTTTTAGCCATTTGTGGCTGGTGAAACTATTATAGTGAAAAGACAAGTAAATTAATAACTGTCAGAATTGAGTAATCCTTCAGTCATTGCATTAGCCCAAATTGTGAAGAAATATATTAATGAAGCACATCTATATGTGCGATGTCATACAATTTAAGAAGCATGCCATTGAAGATGTATTATTTTTTATTTGCCTGGTGTATAGATGGGAGAGAATATAAGACCATTCTTTATAATCACATTTTTTGAACCAGCTACAAAAAGCTTGACAGAAAACATTTTATTTTATATGTACTATGCAATAAGCATATATTATTTTAATACTTGTAATATTGTTTTCATTTTGCCATTATGTTTTCATTCTGTTTTATAGCTGCATTTTTTTACTCATTGTTCATGGCTAATAAATGTCCACAATGGATCAGTCTACATAGTAGATTATGAAGCAAATGAGTGAATAAATAAGGAAACATGCCAGTTTCTGCTCATAAGCTGACTTATTCCATTCTCTGAATTTAAAGCATGTCTCTGTGCTTAAATATATATGTGTGTGTGCTTGTACAAGTACTTGCCTGCTGTACAGAAACAAGGTCTAAGAGTAACTACTACTGGTGTCGAAAGGCACAGAGTAAACTGGAGTACAAGGCACTTGGCATACCTGACCCATGATTCTTCGTCTTCTGGCTTTTCCCGGTTAGGGGTTGCCACAGCAGATCACCTGTCCGCTCATGATTGGCAGTGGAGTTTTACAGTGTTGAGTTGCCAGCCCGGTGCCCAACCTTCCACAGAAGGCACACACACACCTAGGGCCAATTTAGAGTGTCCAATCCACCTACAGCATGTCTTTGGGATGTGGGAGGAAACCGGAGCACCCGGAGGAAACCCACGCAACCACAGGGAGGACATGCAGACTCCGCACAGAAGGCACCCCTACCGAGGATTGAACCGGAGAACCTCTTGCTGTGAGGCAGCAATGCTAACTGCTGCACCACCGTGGCTGCCCCTATACCTGACCCATGATTATGGTGCACAATGTGCATGAGTAAGTATGTTCAGAGTTATGGATTTTTTTTGGGGGGGTGGAGGTAAAGGACTTAGCTATAAGCTATCGCTCTAAGGAATTTTTAAACGTTTTGAGAGATACAAGTTAAGCATAACATAGAATGCATAGTTGTAATTTAGTGTTTGACGGATTGATATGGAAGGGCAATAAAAAAGATCTCATAAAATGTAAACCAGAAAAAGCTGAGCTGAAGTGTAAAGCTAAATGTTAATCAAGGTGGGTAAGATTTTGTGTTAGAGTCAAAATGAATCTTGAAGGCAGAATGAAATCACCATCCAGTGAGCATGAAAAGTGCATTTTCTGACATGTTCAAATATTTAGTATGTCGAAATTTGTATGTGGTTACCATTGAATTTGACATGAATTATGCCTTGCTTATGCTTTTACTTTTTTCCTTTAAAAATGCAAGGATTTTCCAGCATGTTCTGGTGATTATTAATTTAACAATATGCAAGAGAAAGATTGGGCAACAGGTATGCTTAAATGTAGCCACTGTAAATTTTGTAAATGTATGGGAAAATGTGCTACCTGGAATATTAATGGAATCATGCACTTAATATCGAGATATGATTGAAATACACAAAATGTGGTTTGTGGGTATCACAGTAGCTACATACCTTATTAATGGTATATCGGGAAAGACCATCAGGAAACAAGGTTATTCCCCAAAAAGAGGCTATTGGTGCAATGAGACTAACCCAGTCAACAAAGTGTAAATAAATAAATATAATCAAAGTATATTCACTAGAATATTTATAAAAAATTAAAGCTCATTCTTAATTAAGGTTAGCAACGTGCTGGCAGTTCTTCTGCAATTAAATGTGTGACAGTTATGAAATTAACTCCAAAATATAGGGGTTATAGAGAGAAACCTTTATAAATTTTGGGGGCACAATTAATACAGTTGTAATCATGAAATGGAATGTCGACATAAAATTTTGTCATTTAATGAAGGTAAATTTCATTCTAATTTAGCTTTCAGTTTTGCTATTAGGTAGCTTTAAATGCTATAGGTACTCTGAATACATAACTGACTTTTTGTCTTTATAAATCATGTAATCATACTGGATCTGTACCCTCTAGAATGCATCTGTGACAGGCTGCTAGGAATATAATAAACTGTTTTAATTGCCTCCATGATTTTTTATGTTTAATAAATTTTTTTTTGTTGTTGTTAGGATTGGTGATGGATAGCATAAAATGTTTAATGGTGATTTCAGTAGATATTAAATATACAGAGTGTCTGAGATTGACTCTAACTACATTTAATGATCTATCATTCGAGAACACTATCCAACAATCCAAGTTATGAGTTATCTTTACGGTCTGACATTTCTTTTCCTTGTCAATGCCTTGTATAATTTCTTTTCTTATTTATCTATGCTTTTATCATTTTAAGTAAAACCTGTTTATATTTATAAATTGTTAATTTCAGGATATAATCTTAATTTTAGACTCAGTTCAAGCATTATCAGTATTCATTTTTGTAATATATTTCCCCCAGTCCTATATTCCAAGCAATTCTGTGTAGAATCACATCTTTTAATGCACATATTTTAAAAAGTATTGGCAACATGTATAGAGGGTAATCCGTGACATTTGATTTTACAATAAAATTCTATATGATCTCTTCTGGAAAGAGGTAGAAAACTATATTGTGAAGTGAACCAATAAGACATAACAAGGCAGGTAAGGTTGACAATATTATTACCTGAAGTTGGTCAGAAGTATTGATCCAGATCTTTATCTTTAAATATCACTCAGGTAATCATGTTTTATTGTAATACATTTTCATTGTAGGCCATATAAAAGAAGGCAGGTTGAAATCAACTATCAAAATAACTTGCTTCCACTATGAGTGGACAAAAGCAAATACATAGAGAAGCAGAATCCTTGAAATGCATTTGCTGAAAACATCTTGCAAAAAATATGTTTTAAGTATTATTGCAGGCCCCCTGCACCCCCTGATGTGGGTGCAAACTCCCCCCCCCCCGCTCTTACATATACCAACTCCGAGGTCACAGTTAGTCAAAAATGGCATAAATTCTCTGCAAAAGGAATTGGAGGAACTTTGTTAGTGAGTTGAAATTCTAGCAGTCAAAGCGTGAGAATTCATGCTTTGTCCACCAGTAGGATAACTTAACAATTTAACATTCAAATAAGGTATACAACTGTTCACATACAACTGTTCACATAATTTTGAAAGCTCAGTCTGGAATCAGGGGGAGTCCATAAACCATTATTAAGTTAATGGTGAATTTTATAAACTCTGATTTAATATTCAACACATCAGTTTTGTTCAAATATTTGGAAAGACATTCAACACAAAAGATTGTAATTGCTTATGTGAATAGAGAATCCTCCACATCTATGTAATGAGCACCTCCTGTTTTTCTGATTGTATAACTTTTTAACATGAGTACCAAATCACCATCCTTAAACTAGGATTCTGTAATTACACCAATGCTGCTACCATGCCTAGCTAGCTTTTCATATCAGAATCCCTGCTTACTATTTAAGCATCCAGCCTTTGTAAATAAAATATTCAGCCATTCTTTTTCTAAGGGTACTCCATTTGCTGATATTTCAGAAAACCCCAGTATCTTTTACCCACGTAATTTTCATAAATGAATGGGACAACAGACTTTATCCACCACAAGATAAGTGAGTGTAATCATCAGTCCTTATTACTTGATTACATTCTAAAGTAGAATAACCCAAAATAATCTGCTTACATATTTTACACCTTTTACCAAAATATGCATTTATTTGCATGCATTTCTTAAAATCAATTAAAGAACTGGTTTGCCTTCGTAAACTTGAAATTTTTCCATGATTACATCAATCCTTTTGAAATGACTCAACAAGTAGATTTAAGAATATCACTAAGTAACAACATGTGCAATATTAGTTGCAAACTTTGTGGCTGGAGAAAGTCATTAATTTAATGCTTCATGGATGTCCCTGATTCTGACCCCTGATAAGCAGTTAACACTCCAATGTCAAATATGTTTGCACCGTATGTAACTACTGCACTGCTTTATTACTGAATTACCTATAAGGATAGTGATGTCTTCATTTTTTGCCTTTTCTGTTACTTTCTATCTCACAAATATATTCAGTTGGGAAAAATAAGCTAGCCTGTAAAGCAAAAGAGAAGCCTTAACAATAGAAAAGATGAGTTTATTAATTTGTTTGTACTTTCATTCTAAAATAATGCAGAACATTATCAGAACTATTACAAAATTACACTTCCACTAACATATAATCATTGAAAGCATCACAGGATCACAATCAAATATCCATTCAACAGTTATATAAAAAGATGTTTAATAATAAAGAGCATAGAATGTAACCATAATACTGTACTTCTTCTTCTTGCTTTTCCCGTTTAGGGGTTGCCACAGTGGATCATTTGTCTGCTCATGATTGGCAGTGGAGTTTTACGGTGTCGAGTTGCCAGCCCGGTGCCCAACCTTCCACAGAAGGCACACACATGCACACACTCACACCTAGGGTCAATTTAGAGTGCCCAATCCACCTACTGCATGTCTTTGGGATGTGGGAGGAAACCGGAGCACCCGGAGGAAACCCACTCAACCACAGGGAGGACATGCAGACTCCACACAGAAGGCACCCCCAGACAAGAATCGAACCGGAGAACCTCTTGCTGTGAGGCAGCAACGCTAACCGCTGCATCACCATGGCTGCCCAACCATAATACTGTACTTAAATTCTTTAAATAAAATTTAATTGTAATGGTTTAATTTAAACAAGGGCTGTTATCCACTACTAAAATGTATTCATTTATTGACATTCAATTACCATGAACATCCAATGCTGTGCTTATATAAATCATTGGTATTATCTCTACTTTTTATAGCAAATGTTTGGTTGCAACTTTTTGAGCATGTTTTCAAATAGTATTGCCAACATAAAACCTTTCACAGCGTGGTTATCTAGCTATTTTGTACACACCCTGAGAAGAGCATGTATAATGACCACTAATCTCATATGTTTTAGCCAAATGTCTTAGGAACTGTTTGGTGCCAGCATCAATAAATTTACATTGCCTACAAATACCACAAGGGCATTTTGCATTTAGCTTATTGACATAGGTGGCTTTTGTATAAAAAAATTACATTGTAAGACTATTTTTGCAAAACAGTTCTGGAATGGAATGCTGTGCTTTTTTAGAACAGAATCACTAAACTGATCAATAAAGTCTGTGTTTCCAGCTTCAAGGTATCGTTATTGTTTTTGGTTTATTAGTTTCCTTTTCTACCCTTTGACTGTTTTAGTTTGTAAAAATCAAGTAATCTAGCATAGATGCCAGAGAATATGAGAAAGTACTTATCTTAGATTCCTCGTGAAACCTTAGAATACTGGCACTTTATATATATATATATATATATATATATATATATATATATATATAAAATATTACAAGAACGAAAGTTCACTACTTTGAACTTGTAGTAGGAAGCCTCAATTCTGTGAAAGTTCACTTTAATGAAAGTGAACTTTTGCGTAAGAGCACTTCACCGAAAACACCGCAGCACAGTGGAGGACATAAAAAACAAGCTATGTCCTCCACTATGGTGCGATAGTCATGGAATTTAGGGTTAGGGCACGGGTTAGGGTAAGGTGATAGTTAGTAAAGCTATCCCCTTACCCTAACCCATGCCATAACCCTAAGGTTTGTAACTATCGCACCATAGTGGAGGACATTTGTATGTCCTTCACTGCACTGCAGTCGTCACGGACCTTAGGGTTAGGGCATGGGTCGTTGTACTGAACTTTGCGTAAGTGCACTTTTGATTAAGTGCACTTTCGCAGCAGTGAGCATTCCATGCACTATTTCGAATTAGTGAAAATTTGATCTAGTGTATGGAACTCATATATATATATATATATATATATATATATTCACTTCATAACACTGAAACTTCAAAATACTGAAAATGACAAAACTTCATAATACTGAAGACCAAAATACTGAAAGCTCAAAATACTGAATACTCAAAATACTGAAACTCAAAATACTGAAAACACATATTATGCGTAAACTCAGCTTAAACAACATAAATCATAACAATTTCTACCTGCTAATTATATCTACTATATATATATCTACTCCAAGATTGCACTTAACTACACTATGTGCAATCTTGGAGTTGATATATTTAATTAGTAGGGGGTGCAGGGGGGCTTGCCCCCCTGCGTATATTTGGTAGAAATTGTTATGATTTATGTTGTTTAAGCTGAGTTTACGCATAATATGTGTTTTCAGTATTTTGAGTTTCAGTATTTTGAGTATTCAGTATTTTGAGCTTTCAGTATTTTGGTTTCAGTGTTTTGAGTTTCAGTATTTTGATATTTCAATGTTATGAAGTGAATCCATATATATATATATATATATATATATATATATATATATATATATACTAACTATCAAAGAGATGTTCATGGTCACTATAGCTCTTTTACTGCAATTTGTATCTAAAATTCTTTCTTACACGATTGGTGAGAATATATTTGTATGGTATATGTCTGAATCTGTTCTCCACTCACCAAAGACAAAGAGTAGGATTCCAAAGGAAAATTGCGGACAGTGCAGCCTGCCAAAGAAAAATATCAACACATCAGTGGTGCACACAGTTTCATTACATATACTAAAAAAATTAATTGCCTTTACAGCACATACCTCTCAACTGTCCAGATTTTCTGAGAATGTCCAGATTTTTGCCTCCTATTTTTGACCTGTTCCTCATAAATACATAGCTTGCTACTTTCCCCACTATATCAGGACAAACTATTTGCTTTGCTTTCATTCTCATACCCCCCTTCTTTCCTTATTTTACTAAAGCTAATACACTAAATACTTAACCACACATGTAAACATCTGGTTAGTCTTCTTGGTCGTGTGTACTGATGCCTATAATTCAGGTTCCATTTTATACCGTTCAGCTCATACAGTTGTTAAGTATCTCAGAAACCTTTTACCTATGCCATAACCAAAGCTACTGATTGTTTTTCTCCACATTGTTACATTGCTGATTCAGGATTTGGGCCCTGTACCCTACCCCCAATTCTCACACACCTTCTCCTACTCCACATTTAAACGATCCAACTTTACCCATATACTTTTCCCAAAATATCTCTGCATCAAAACAATCAGAGTATAACCCAGTAGCAGCTTCCCTACAATTAGCATCTCTGACTTGTTTACTGCTGCAACCCAACATGTCCTTTTAGATGTTATACTGCTGTAACTATAATTACTCTTGCTCAGTAGCATTTTACAGCACAGAGTAATATCCTCAGCAAAATCTAACTTACATATCATACAAAATGGCTCTGACTCAAACACTATTAGTATGCTTCCTCAGCATATTTGCACTCTTTATAAACTTCTGTGGCCCCCTAATAAATTTAATTAATACTTTTACAAACCCACACTCACTACACCAGCAATTACAAAGTTTATCAATTATGACAATATCCACACAGTACCAGCAAACCTTCTCAGACTTTTTCGATTACAGGTATCTTAAATCTAAGTATGTTACCATACAAAATCCAATAAAACTAAAACATAAATGGATTTGGCTACAAACTTTCCTTCATAGAATTTTCATCCAAAAAGATAGTGGAGACATTCACCCGTACCATGGCCCCATACAACAGCAAAAAAAAAAAAAAAATGCTAACAGCACAATATTAAATGTAATATTCTCTTTTCTTCTCCTATCCCCCAGTTTCAGCTTTCTCCTCCTAAATATCAATCTTAGAAGCATATGCAATAAAACCCAATATATACATGCTTGTATTGCCACACATTCCATAGGCATAATCATGGCTGGTTAAAAAAAGACATGAATGACAATGAAATTACCCCTTCTGATTTAAATATGTTTGGCTTGACAAAGCAAAGAATTGGTTAGTCAGAATTGTCATCATCTACATAAATGTCTTAAACATAACCACATACATACAGAAGATACAACAGTTTAATAATGCAGAATTTTTTATATCACACCACAAAATCAATAATAGCAAAGTGTTTTGCTTAGCAGCCATATATATCCCACCAGGCAAAACATTACCACTGTGGAAAAATGTCCTATACTGATATCCCACCATATACAACATGAGACAGTAATACTAGGAGACCTGAATGTGGACTGGCAGCTTATCAGTAGCTATACCCCATATAATTCCATGTACCTATATGGCTTTACACTGTTAATTACAGCAATTACTAGAGTCCACAATAGTACTAATAGGCAATCAGCCTTAGACTGGAGATTCTTACTAACAGACACTACAAAATTAGGGCAGCTACTAGCCTTCCAGACAGACTAAGTGACCATCAACCTACTTACACGATCAGAAATTACAATATCTAACATAAACATGTAATTTACAACCAAGTTTATAACTCAAAAAAACTTTGGCAAACATGCTTTTATCAAATCCTTAACAGAATATAACTGGGAAATATGAAAATCTATGGAATTAGACTCTGCTGTCACACATTTCAATGAGATATTCCTAAAAATTCTCAATAACCTTGAAATAGTACCAACCAAAACAGTCGCACACACCCTTACTATATATATTAAGTCCAGGATCACACTACAGTGGGGAACCGGGCATATGCCTATTTAGTCAAATGAGTTTTCAGTGAAGTGAGCTTTCAGTGAATTGTGCTCAGGCAATTCATTTTCAGTGAAATGAGGCTTTGACGGAATGAGTTTCAGTGAAATGTGTTTTCTATCAAACAAAGTAGACCCATATATATATATATATATATATATATATATATATACACACACACACACACACACACACACACACACACACACACACACACACACACACACACACACACACATTTATAGATAGACAGATAGATATTAATTTGAGACATTGACAGAATAAGATCCTATGAATTAATATACAGTTTCTGAAGTAAAAGAAGTGTATAACTCTAATTATTGTCATTATAAATTTTGTGATTCACCACCTTTTTTCCAAAAGTAACCAGTTTTAGGAGGGAATTAGGATTAAGAAGAAAGAGACTTGGTTAGAGGTAAGAGTCAGTGCCCAGCATCAGCAGCTGCCAGAATTGTTTACAAAACCTTGTAATGCACATTGGTATTTATATAACTACATTTATTTATTTTATCCATTTATCAGATTGACCTGATACCCACATATTGACAACAACAGTGGCTTGTTATATCAATGATTGTTATGACAGACTTTAGTTTCCTATTAAGTTTAATAGAGTGTACAGTTCTTTTATATGTGATGTTACATTAACTGATGTATTTTTTTAATGAATTTTTTGAAGAGTGCTGCTAACGTGACATCTAGTGTGTACATGTTAGAAATGTGGTAAGGCAGAAAGTAGAATACAAAGTGTTTTACATGCCTATTGCCTACTACTTCCCTTATGATTTTTGGTTAATGCTGTATAGTAACTTTAACTGTTTTTTCTGTGTAAATGTATATTTTCAGAGTTAAAGTTAAATTGGGGGACATTTTCACAATTATTTGAATTTTGGTATTCTACAAAGCAATTGGAGTGGATAAAGTTACTTTATTATACATGCAAATTTTATGTTGATTAGTGACCAGATTTTTGGCCAGTTGTACCTACTTTTCATGGGCCTTTATATAGATTTTTGATGTGTCCAGGATGAGAGGTATGCCAGGCTTCAATTGCTTTCTTTTCAATCGAAACCTAGATGAAAATGTTACAACTACCCCTTAATTCCAATGATGCTCTTTACCCATAAAACATTTTTCTGGATGCTGATATGAGGGCAAAAGTTGTCTAGAAGCCTGTAATATTCAAATATGGCTCAGTAAATTTAGAATATGTCAGAGCAAAACAGAATTAGCCAGCATTATTGGCACACTGTCTAGCAGTCACAGCCACTCCATAAGACATGAAAACTGTCTCAAAGCTTTGCATTTAAAGCTAAGGAAATTATACAAGCCCAATGTAAGCTGCATGACATTTGAAAGTAATACATGTCTTCAGCAATCCCTCCAATAAGCCCACACACAACTAAGGGTGTCTCCATAAGTCGTGTATTAATAAAATGCAATTGATGGAAATTACAGATCCCAGTAGAATCCATAAAATTTCTAAGGAAAAATAATAAAGGTGAAGGCAATCACAGCCTCTTTGCCAGAGCTAACAATAACTAACAATGGGTGCAGGGCATGTGTGGGGAGCACAAGGAATGTACACACCCAAGGAAATAGGGAGATCGAAAAGCAGATGACGGGTACGGGTGAAGAAGAGGGACACACAAGAGGCATTTTTAAATAGGAAAATCTGACAGACAGTAAGGGGCATGGGCAGTTTTTTTTTTTTTTTTTTTTTTGGAATAGGGCCTAGTTTTTTGAGAAAAGAAGGAAAAAACAGGGAAAGAGGAGAAGAAGGGCAAAACAGCAAGTATATCCATATAACAAATATCAGAAGATCACAAGATACAAATAGTTAGGAAATTTAAGGTACACAGATGGTCCATTCTACAAAATGGGTAATGGAAAGTTGACAAACAGAGTAAGGATGCATTCCAGTCTTGCTGAAATGCAGCAATACATATGCACCTATGCACTATTATATTATCACATGATGCAAACTGTGGCAGTTATACCCGGATCTCTGTTATCTGCAAAGCTTCTAGAAACATCTTGAAATATACTCCTATATGCATGAATGCTGAGTAGTGCATACATTAGTAAACTCTAAAGCTTAAAAATCAGGATTACCTTTTATAATCCATGTCTGCTTTCACCAGTTTAATTAATGTAAGATCAATGCAAATCATCATGGCTGAAATATGTGATTAGATTAAACTGTGTAATAGACTGCTATGTTATGTACCAGATTAGGTTAATGACAAAGTGTAATGAGCACAGTAACCCATTCAGGACCTTCAATTTGTATCAATATATGAATATCATAATAGTTAGAATATTGCATAATTATGATATTACATTTGTTATTATTACAACTTTGGGTCTTTTGTAATACAACATATAAATAAATCTTATGGTCTGGATCAGATGACCAGCTTGTATACAGACAAATTATATACATTCTTTATTGGGTGGCTCAGTGGTGCAGTGGTTAAAGTTGTTGCCTCACAGCAAGAGGTTCTCTGGTTTGATTCGCAGCTGGAGTGCCTTCTGTGCAGAGTCTGCATGTCTTCCTGCATTTGTGTGGGTTTCATCTGGGTGTTCTGGTTTCTTCCCACATTCCAAAGACATGCATCTGGAGCATTTCTCCTTGGGCCTCTGCTGAAAACTGGTTCTGTACTAGTCGGACTTTCCAGATCAACAAGTGTTAAATAAATAAATAATTCTGCATGAAGACAGTACTGATACAGTTGCTGACTTCGGCAAAATCTTGAAGTTAGGAGAGGCAGACCACTAAAATGTATGAGGTAGCCCTAAATTAGTAACTATAAATATGCAAGTGGTTCTTGCTACTGCGGGTAGTCATGGTGTTGCACATCATCACACAGGCGTAGTTAGGGTGGGGCAGAGTTAATGCGAAATAAAATATTAACTACTTTTTTTTTATCTTTTGAATCAGAACACCAAATCAGAAGACAGCACCAGGTACAAAAAAGCTATTTATACCTCTGCATCATGGCCATCTACAGTGCTGAGCCACCCATCCATGCCTAAGACACTATGACCTCAATAGCACAGAAATAGTGGACCAATACCCTGTGTACAGAAACATTGTCCAGCAGGTTTTCAGGATGTGTTTCCATCTTCCCAGGCCCTTTGGTTGCATTGTGCACTTATTACTGTGGACACCAAAGTATGTGTAGCATTGAGAATACTAACCACATGGACCATTCAGTGACCGATGGGAGATGCATTAGATGTATCTCAGACATCTGCTCCTCGATGCCACCCTACAGTATATGGGGAAGTGGGGGAGTGTACATGGTTCCCACATACCACACAGGAGACAGGCAACACCATGTGTGCATTTTTATGGCATAACCCATTTCCCTGAGATGCTGGGGTCCATAGAATGCACCCTCATTGCAATAATAGCCCCACATAGGGAGCAGGGATAAGAGAATATTAGCTGTAAGGGGTTCAAATCCATCAACTGCCTGATGGCCCTTAATGCACATACCCGAGACAGTGTACACAACTCCCACATATGGCATATTCACAAGTTATTTCAGTAAATTTTTTTGAGATGATTTTCCATTGAGCCATCTTATTGTCATTGTCAGATATGTCCCAAAGCCATAGCCAATGGCATCAATTAGAAACCTACAGACCACAGCAGAAAATGCCTACAACACTGTCCTTTCATAGACATGGATTATTGTTGAATGTGTATTTGGAGTGATAAAGGACAGTTTTCACTGTTAAAATATATTTGGCAATGACTGCAAAATGACCATGCAGCATGCAGTAAAATCTTTACAGTGTGTGCAGTGTTGTTTATATGCAGGCAGCTGCAATAAGGTAAAGGCATTCTGGATGAGGGAGTTCCATAGTCAACAACAGAGGATGTGCCTGATGAACTTGCACATGCATGAGCACTGTATCCATAGAAAAAGATGGGGATATGACCATCACATTGCTCACATCTACCACTTAACACCATGACCTCTGACCATGCTGGGATTTGCTGACAACATCAAGAAGGTCTATATTCATCGTTCTGGATCCTGATAGCACAGCACCTGTAAAGACATGAAAAAATTACCCAACCTAAGGAAGGAACCCTTCACCAACTACGTTCACATAACACACTGCTACTGAAAAGTAATATTTAAGATACATTGGGCAGGTGGCCTTTGGAATTGTACCCTGATATTTCTGTAAAACAAAAAAACTCATGCTTAAACAGTCTATCACCTTACATTACAATAGTAATACAGATAGCACCACATGTTTAGACATACTCAAATGGAGTATCACCTATGGATATCCATTGTGTCATATTCAATTCAGCACTGATGTATAGCACTCCACTGAGGGTGTGAGAACTGTCTGTAACTCCATGTAGAGATGGCAGGAACTCCTCTTGTGTCTGTCAGAGGTGGATGTGTCAGCAGACAGCCTTCCATGGCCCTCCACTGTTGTGCCAGGCTGGATGCTCTGGTGCATGCTGCAGTGATCATGTTGATAGGCCTTCTTTAAACTTGATTATAATTTGATTTTGGTCACTGACAGCATTGATGTCAGTTATAGCATCCCTATAGGCATGGAAATGGAAGGCGTGGTTAGATTTGTCATCACAGAGTGTCAGCTGACGGTGCTGATGGAGGTCCTGTCACAGGATGCCATTCTCTGTGTGGCAGAATTTACTTTTTAATGTTTCCCACCTTTTGACATGACAACCTGTAATTACACAGAAATGTGCATGTGGGATTTTGTAATGCCATGCATAATATATATCTACACAGTTACGCATGCAAAGGGACAGAGCTGGCAAGAGTCATGTTCTGCTGCAGTAGGAATGGATTTCAACCACATGTACATCTAGAATGCCTGTGGAGGTGCTTTGCATGTTGTTTCTCTGGGTGTCTTACTGACACATAGGGGATGTGTTAAAGTACCGATAGGAGGATACAGACACACACATGAGTGTATGTAGGACAGTTACTAGCAGTTTGATGTGAATAGACCGCATAGTCAAACATAACAGCTCCATGTAGTATTTGGAGAAGTGCAAAATTTGTCACTACCATCTTGGTACACATCCTGACTGTGAAGGTAGCAGTATGACTGCTTGTGTTTTGAAACATCCCTGCCAGTGACATATATTGTTCCCATGTGGGTAGTTGCATTCAAATCCACTGATGAATCACTCCTTATAGGACAAAGGATAGAATGTGTGTGCATCCCACAGGTATTCTTGATTCAACAAAAGGATGTTACACATTATGTGAAAGTAATCGCCTCAAACTGTACACAGATGTCCTGCTTCATGGATACATGTATAGGCCTTCCCTGCAGCAATCTTGCTACACACAGCTATGCATTTCAAAGAGGGGAATCTGAGCAGGTCAAAGTGGAAACACTTCATCATGCTCAGATTACCAATACAGATAAGTTGTGTTGTGTCTGTATATGAGTGAAAGGCAGATTATGTGTGCTTATGCATGTGTGCCACTATGTGTGTTAATACTGGGAGAGTGTGTGAGTGATTCCATGAGTGTCAGTGTGAATGTCTGTTGTTAGTGTGTGTGTGTGTGTGTGTGTGTGTGTGTGTGTGTGTGTGTGTGTGTGTGTGTGTGTGTGTGTGCGTGTGTGTGCGTGTGCGTGCGTGTGTGTGTGTGTGTGTGTGTGTGTGTGTGTGTGTGTGTGTGTGTGTGTGTGTGTGTGTGTGTGCATGTCTTGGGGGAGTATCACTGCATGAATGTCATCTTCAAATATGCTCCACTGTGTAACTCAGGATTTCATTCTCATACAAAGACTTGTGGGAGTGCACATGGCTATGAATCCCACGATGGCACAGCACTGATGAACCATTCTTTATGAGTATGGCCTTAACAGTCAGATGTGTTTTAAATGTAATAAAGCACTTAAAACATTACGTTTTATTAAAATAACAAGATTCAAAGCAATTCAATCTATTTATAAGTTACAAATGATTTGTGATGACATGTGATGTCACAGTTATGTGACACCATTTTATACTTTCAGTTTTAAACAGCTGTAACCAGCATTAGTCTCCAGCTGAAGATTTGACTCTAGTGAACTTCATGTGCCCTCAGAAAATGTCTTGTGCTATTGAGTAATTGACTTAGAATATTAATAATCATTTTGTGAAGAAATTGGCATCATTAATAAACAAATAAATGAGAAAACATTAGCAGACTGTAGTGCAGCTGTATATGTAACCTTAAAACCATTTACCTTCAAAGGACTATTTTTAGAGAAACATAACAATTAGACAATTAGTTCTTTATAGGCAGACCTAATGTGCATGATATATGATTAAATTGCCTATTAACTCAGTCCATCAAATAGAATTCTGGAAGTTTCTTACTTTTAACTGCAGTCCTATTTTCTTATGTAAGGACTTGCAAAGTAGAATTGCTAGCTCATCACTAATTATGTTATCAGGTAACTTTTACAGTAGGATTCATAGTCCAGAGTTTCATCTTTTCATAGCGGTGATCTGCAAAGGTCATATGTGAATATGCAAGTACTGCAATTTCAGCATAAGCAATAGTTAGACAGCTACTACACTGATAAGGAGCCTTACACGTATGCCTATGAGTACGAGTCATAGACATGAATCTATAATGAGCTCATATGCATATGAAGTGTGTAAATTGCCCTGAATTTATGCCAGTAAGCAGCCATTTCTAGGAGAATACAAAGATACAAGGGGAGATCTGTTGGCACTTGTGCATACTAGGAAATGTTACTGAAAGGGTCACTTGGGCGAATGTTTCATTTTGGTGCTTGTGCATACCTGGACATATTATTGAAGGGGTTGCTTGGGTGAATGTTTTATTTTGGTTCTTGTATATACTTGGACATACTTCTTAAGGGTCTGTTTTGGGGATATGGTTCATTATGGTACTTGTGCAGACTAGGACATGTTACTGAAGTGGTCACTTGGGCGAATGTTTCATTTTGGTGCTTGTGCATACCTGGACATATTATTGAAGGGGTTGCTTGGGTGAATGTTTTATTTTGGTTCTTGTATATACTTGGACATACTTCTTAAGGGTCTGTTTTGGGGATATGGTTCATTATGGTACTTGTGCATACTAGGACATGTTACTGAAGTGGTCGCTTTGGTGAATTTTAATTTTAGTGCTTGTGCATACCTGGACATACTTCTTAAGGGGCTGCTTGGGGAAATGTTTCACTTTAGTGCTTGTGCATACTTGACATACTCCTGAAGGGGTCGCTTGGGTGAATGTTTCATTTCAGTGCTTGTGCATACTTGGACATATTACTGAAGGAGTCACTTGGGTGAATGTTTCATTTCAGTGCTTGTGTATACCTGGACATGTTATTGAAGTGGTCGTGTGGGTGAATGTTTGATTTCAGTGCTTGTGTATTCCTGGACATGTTATTGAAGTGGTCGCGTGGGTGAATGTTTCATTTCAGTGCTTGTGTATTGCTGGACATGTTATTGAAGTGGTCGCTTGGGTGAATGTTTCATTTTGGTGTTTGTGTATACCTGGACATACTCCTTAAAGGGCTGCTTGTGGAAATGTTTCACTTTAGTGCTTGTGCATACTTGGACATACTCCTGAAGGGGTCGCTTGTGGAAATACAGTAATTAATTTGTGTTTCAGGGAATCACTTATGCATACATGGTCAGACTGTTGAAATGATCACTGGACATAATAATTCATTTTGTGTTATTTTAGCACTTGTGCATACTTAAGAAATATTAATGAAGGGGTTGCTGGGGAATAATTCATTTGTGTGTCAGGAAAGTGTTTGTGCATGCTTGGACAAAGTACGAATTGATGGCTAGGGGCAAGTTCGTGGATTGCAACTCCAATATCAAATGTGAAGCATAGTTGTAAACAACAGATGTGCGTACTGTGTGGATGCCAGCATATGAATTGCAAAACTACATTGTTAGCATACAATACTTTTTAACAGGTTTATTTGCATCTCCTTATTTTTAAAGCATTTTTCACTATCATAAATGTCCTGTATTAATCTCACCTTTTCTATACTCATTTGTAAGGATAAGGAGTACCCCTACTGCATTTGAGCAAGCAGCTATGAATACCAGCCTTATACTCCTCACATCTGTGCCACCTTGTACAACTAAATTCCAAGAAAAAGTTGTTTTTTTTTGTTTTGTTTTGTTTTAACTTAATAATACTGTTCTTGGCAGTATAGTCACCATTTTTCCTCTTAGACTATTTTCTGTGGATTTCACCAGTCTTAGACAATATTATTTTAATATGTCTGTCTTTTTTTTCCCTGCACTATTGACTGTCTAAATTTCATGTAAGACTATTTCTGTCATTTTAATTTCAAATTCTGTTCTATTATGTTAATGATGATCTTTGCTCTTTTGTTATCTTTAACCCACTACTGTAACTAGTATACTAGCTATCTTTTAGTATTTCATTAGTTCCTCCTCTTCAGATTGTCTTAACTGTTCTCCCACCAGCCCATTCTCTGTTCTCATAATGCTAGCCCTCTAATACAGTACTTTGGATGTAACCCTATCAGTACCATAACACTGCATTTTATCTTAATAAGTCATCTAATACAACACTCTAGATTAATCTTATCAGTCCACTAATATAATAAAAGTAACAATGCCTGTAATCATGGTGTGACAAGCTGTTGCTATTGTTCATCTGATCTGTCTGCTAACACTAGATATATGGGAGCCTTCCAGGAATTGTCTCATGTTTACTGACAGCTCCTTAATCCCAGATGTTTTTACCTTAATCTTTGAGAGAGGAACAACTTCCTGCTCAGATTAGAGACACATCTCTTTACTTCTGACAGCATAAGTGAACAACATACCACTATACTTAGTTATGCTCAGTTTGTCAACAAATCCCTACTTCAGTCTCCTAGGCAACCACCTAGTAGACTTCAGCCAACTAAGGATACTTTAGTATCTACATTTATACTAGAATAAACTCCAGCATCTGCATCTGCACATACCTCAGCAGAGAGTCTGCAAGACTACAAGTCTGAGTTCCTGAGGCCCATACCCCAGCTTCAAATTATAAACTCCTTGTCATATATGCTTCCATTTCAAGACTGGCTAATGCTGCACTCAGCAAACTAGATAAGGAGGAGTCTATGGTAATTTTTCTCTCGATTTATAGGATCAGGGATATTCCAAGGGCCCAAGAACACTCAGTCACCCAAATCTGAGTTTGTCCTTTTAGTTAACCATATCAGGATGAATGGCCTTAGATGTTGTACCCTTGAAGGGGTGCAGAAGGACACAGTGGAGCTTGCCAACTTTGTCTCTGGGGTAAGTAAGCCAATAGCGCTGAGCAACATTCTTTACTCACAAAAATGCTGTTTAACTTCAATGAAAAAAATAATTTTCTGCAATGATTGACTTGTGAAATTGTGTCATTCAAGGTGGATCCAGTGTGTATGTGTCTGTCTTTAACCAGATGGCCAACAGGCACTTTGGCTCTGGTAAAGAGTGTCATGTAACTCCTATCACATACATTTTGAATACTGTCTAAAACTTTTCCTTCCTTAGTCTTTCAGAAATGTCCAACTAATGAGTACTTGATAAATTCCAAGTTAAACAATATTCAGGTTGATGTGCACAACATTAGCAGGCATAGCAGCTAACTTTCTGAGTTTCAGGCTTAAACAACAGTTGCACCAAACACTCCAATTAGTACAAACACTGCTGCAGAATCACAAAACCTCCACTTTTATTAAAACAATACAGTAAAAGTCCATGTTAAGCACTTTTACCCAGGAATCTCCCGAGCTTCATCAGAACAGTTATTACATAAAATAGCCAGCCTTTTATATATGGTCAATCAATTGAGCTCTATGCCATTAGTTTCACTATTGGTCAATCAGTTGAGCTCTATGCCATTAGTTTCACTATTGGTCAATCAGTTGAGCTCTATGCCATTAGTTTCACTATTGGTCAATCAGTTGAGCTCTATGCCATTAGTTTCACTATTGGTCAATCAGTTGAGCTCCATGCCATTAGTTTCACTATTGGTCAATCAGTTGAGCTCCATGCCATTAGTTTCACTATTGGTCAATCAGTTGAGCTCCATGCCATTAGTTTCACTATTGGTCAATCAGTTGAGCTCCATGCCATTAGTTTCACTATTGGTCAATCAGTTGAGCTCTATGCCATTAGTTTCACTATTGGTCAATCAGTTGAGCTCTTTGCCATTAGTTTCACTATTGGTCAGTCAGTTGAGCTCTATGCCATTAGTTTCACTACTGGTCAATCAGTTGAGCTCTATGCCATTAGTTTAGTTAGTTCTTAAAGCCTTATGGCTCTGTAAAGCACAAGCATGTACAATAGTGAAACTAATCGCATAGAGCTCAATTGATAAACATGATCACTGTTAAATATTAATGAGGTAATTTTATTGGTGGAAAAGTGAAGGGACATTTATAAAAGGCTGGCTATTTTATGTAATAACTGTTCTGATGAAGCTCAGGAGATTCCTGGGTGAAAGCGCTTAACATGGACTTTTTACTGTATTGTTTTAATAAAAGTGGAGGTTTTGTGATTCTGCACTGGTGTTTGTACTAATTGGTGAGTTTCAGACTTGTCTCAGCCTTAAAATGTATCTGTATCTGAGTGTTTATTGATACTTGGTTTCAAAGTAATTTTAACCCTCTCTCTTTGCCAGCATACTGTGCCTACCATGCATTCAGGAGCATGGAAACTGATGTAGTACAGCCATATGTATCAAGAACCCTATTGCCTTTTGTTATATTTTGCATACCAATCAACAACTCTGGCAGACCCTAGTGTATTTCAAGAAATCACCTTCAATATCACTGCCAAATTCAGGTCCCCTTTTATGTTTTCAGCATACTTAGTTCAGCCTGAAAAGATGCATATTAAGTAAAATACCACTATTATGTATGAATGCAGTTATACTCCCAAATCAACTATATAACAAATACAACCAACAAAAATTCTGCCCAGGGTTTCCTTGGTTTTGTACAAATTCCTTAGTGCAAATTCCCAACTACCATCATTAGTACAACCTCCTTTATATTACCCATGCTAACTGCCTCCCTTCCTTCATCTCACTTCACTATTTCAGTTAGATCACATTCACACTTAATTCAAGCCTCCACACCCATACAAACCCTACCAAATTTGGGAATTACTCTAAAGTGAACATATTGCTTCTTACCGATGTCACGGACAGCTAGAACTGGCATGTCTTACCAAGCAAATAATTCCATGATGAAATCCTTCCTTCTGCATACATTTCAAAGTTTTACTCCCACAATAATGAGTGTATTGAAGAGACTATACTCACCAGTGGATGAGATGAGATTAATTGCAAAGTAAACCTGCATAGTAAAACTGTTGTATAAATCAACTCTTTTCTCATTTTTGTAGTCGGAGTCAGGGTGTCAGTGACAATTATCTAGAGCCAGGTTTACACCATTAGGTGGATAACCCCATTGCAGTACAGCATTCACACCACACACTCACATCTATGGCCAATTTAGTGCGTCCATTTCACCTATTGCATGTCTTTGGAATGTGGGAGGAAACCAGAGCACCCAGAGTAAACCCAGTCGAAAACAGGGAGGCATGCAAAATTCACACAGAAGACACCCCAGCCAAGGATCAAACCAATGAACCTCTACCTGTAAGGTGACAATGTTATCCATTGTACCACTGTGCCACTCTTTAAAAAAAAAAAGCTAATGATTCCTTGTAAAAATGCCCCTTCTGCTCACTTCAGAAGTTCTCTAAAAGCATCAAGCAAGACCATTAGGCATGCCATCATGGATTACAATTTTGCTATGAACTTAGAGTAACTACCAATTTCACAGATAACCACATGGTCTTCTTCAGGTATATTAGGAAACTCACAAGTGATACACAAATTATATTCTGACAATATCAACAGTGGCATCTCCTATTTCAAAAAATAAATAAATAATAATAGTGAATGACAAAAATTATCTCCAAATTCATGCCTCCCACTCATGCCATTATCCATTCCAATTTCTCCCCTTATTATTCTGCAATAATGACCCTAGATCAAGTCACATTAGCAGTCAACAAAACTAAAAGCACTAGTTCAGCAGGAGCTAATAAAAATCTAGGAAGTCTGCTTATAGGAATCATGCATCACGCAGTAGAACCCCACTATTTTTTTTTAAACTTAGTCTTTCCTCAGGCTGCATACCTTGCTCTGGAGAACCATCATTCTAAAAATGATCCTAGAATCTCTAGGCTGATTAGCTAAATACTAGCATGGAACATATTATTGCTAAATTAATTAACAATATCATATCCAGGAATGGTGAGGATGCAAGGAGTAGTGGTGGCGAAGGTGGATGAGTTTAAATACTTGGGATCAATAGTTCAGAGTAATGGTGAGTGTGGAAGAGAGGTAAAGAAGAGAGTACAGGCAGGATGGAGTGGATGGAGAAGAGTGTCAGGAGTGATTTAAGACAGATGAGTACCAGTAAGAGTGAAAGGGAAGGTCTACAAGAGGGTAGTGAGACCAACTATGTTATATGGGTTGGAGACGGTGGCATTGACAAAAAGGCAGGAGTTAGAGCTGGATGTGGCAGAGTTAAAGATGTTAAGATTTGCACTGGGCATCACGAGGATGGACAGGGTTAGGAATAATTATATTAGATGGTCAGCCCAGGTTGGAAGGTTTGGAGACAAAGCTAGAGAGGTAAGATTACATTGGTTTGGACATGTGCTGAGGAGGGATGCTGAATATATTGGGAAGAAGATGCTATGGATGAACCTACCAGGTAACTGGAAAAGATGAAGGCCTAAGATAAGGTTTATGGATGTGGTGAGAGAGGACATGCAAGTGGTTGGTGTGACAGAGCAAAATGCAGAGGACAGGAAGAAATGGAAACAGATGATCCACTGTGGCGACCCCTAATGGGATCAACTGAAAGAAGTTGATAACCATATCCAACATCCAAACCCTAGATCCTTCTTATTTTGGATTTGTTAAAGGCAGGTCATGTCTGCATAACCTAGTTGATTTCTTTGATAAGGTCACAGAAACCTAAAATGAGGGACTAGATTGCTCTCACTGTCTACTCTGAGTTTGCCAAGGCCTCATTCCCCATCTGGGTATCATAGACAAAGTGTAACACCTTAGTGTTAACCCTAACATTGCTCACTGGTCAGCAACTATGCTTAATGATTGGATTTGCATTGTCAAAATGGGGTGGGTATCTCCTTTGGCTGTAAGGATGTTACTGGTAGAATTCTACATGGTTCAGTCTTGAATCCTCTCTTATTTGGCATTTGCTTCTCAGAAATAAAATCAGGTACCTAAGGTTTCTGTCTAAGGTATTGAAAGGCAGACTATTAGATGCAGTTGTCACTTCCCCTATGATACCCATATTCAACAGCATGGCCTTTACCAGACCAGTGCCTGATGGTTCATCCATTATTGTTTGTCCTAAATTATAAGATATGCAACATAATTACCTGTAGTAAAGCATCTTCCCCATCTCTTGTCTTATTGCTGGCAATCACACAAAACAGAATGAATTCAGAGAACTAAATTCCTACTCAGACAATGAGCTCTCTTTTGACCACTTTGTCTCCATTAAAGTTAGGAAGTCTTTCTGATTTGCACAGTTTCTCTGTTGGGCACCTTATCTGGATCAAAGAATGTCCTTGTCCCTCTATAATCCTCTTGTATTACACTCACCATCAAATGCAGTGCCTCCACTGGAATGTACATGCATATGTACCCTAGTGCAACATCAAAGGCCTTAAACATTCCTAACTAAAACATACATTTAAACCATTTAGCTACCAAAACAGATTAAAATCCCTCTCCTTCAACTCCATCCTATATGCATTTTTAAGAGGTTTCCTTTGCTTGTGTTTTTACTATAAAAGCTTCATAGAACAGATAGTCTAATGACCACTCAATCCAAGGAATAAGAACTCAGTGTTAAGATGAAGAACACCTGCTGGCACAATAGACTCCTTCAGCACGTTAGCTATCTCCCTGATTACCTTTATGACTAACCAAAAATGATAGGTAACCATTAATTCATGCTTCATTTTAATGTGAATTAGCTGTCCTAAGGGAACTAGTCTACTCCGCTCACTACAACATTAATTAGATATGCTTCTGTATGGCTCTCCAGCTGTAAGCTGAATACTAACCTATGAACATAATATCCTAAGGGAGTTGTAGAACTCTTGCAGTTTTTTTCTGGAACATATATATTTTCCCTAAGCTATAAAGCAGACAAGTTTATACAGAAAAAAGTATTTTACAGGTTGAAGATCAGCAGAATGTATAATTTTAGTTGAAATTCCAACAGTCCACAGAAGAACGTGAGAGCCTGGATTAGTGTGTCAATGCAGAGGCCATGCATTTGCCTGTATTGTCAGTGTTCATGTTTAAGGAACAATCTGGAAATGTGTTTTATGAGCCAATGCTCCTGGTGTGGTTCATATGTAAAGCACTTACAGTTTAAGTGCAGTGTGTTCATTGAGGAATGAATGCATCTGCAGAAGTTCTTGCATATTTGACTATTCATCTTTTAAGTCCACGCAGAAGTAATAAGCAAGAGTTGCATACAGTGCCAATACCATGGACAAAATGATACACTGTACAGACACTGAGAGCCTTGTTTCCATTGGATCTGTTAAAGTTAAATGGTCTTCCTAACAGATGCAAAAACAAACTTAACAATGTGATTCCTTCCCAAAGTTTAGAGACCTTATTGCTTTAACTACACATAAGACAGCTGTGTGTAGCTGTAGGATCACAGTCTTGGAGGAAACAATGGCTGTATGCCTGTGAGGCTTTGTATGAACATGGGTATTAGAATCAGAACAGTACAGAATAAAACACTATAGAAATACAATATATAGCCTATATAATAGAATCAATATATTAAAGTATATGTTTTATTTACACAAATTCATTTTATTACATTATGATGTAGTCTGAAATCACAGAAAACTATTTGATTGTTTGTAAGAATTTGTTTGCCACTTATGCTATGTCTCATTGACTAGATCTAAAATGCAAATCTGATCGCCTTCACTGTATTGAATGTGGTCTCGGTCTTTCAAGGCATCATGGAAATTAATATAGGCTATAATGCAGAAGCCAGAATTTAGTGTTTTCTCTTCCTCTGTAAAAATATTAATGTCATGTCATTGCTAAAACATGTTTTCTCTTTATTTAATTTACAGGAAAAAATAGTGTGTATGGTAAATTCAATGAAGAAAAAGGGTACTACAGAGGACAACAGCAAACACAAATTACCAATACTAGATAGTACAGACATTACTGCATATACAAAAGAAAAAAAATCGTCTTTAGATGTCCTGTCTCAAACTCCATTGTATAAGCAAATATTTTAGCATTAAATTCATATGACTTCCTTCAGTTATCTATTCTGACATGCTCTAGTCTTGTGAGAGCATTTACTAGGCTTTAAAAAGATTCAGAGTTTGATGGGGGACTCCATAGGATCTGCAGCTGTGTCCATCGGAAAGATTTCTGCTTCCTCCCTCCTTTTTATGGGCATTGCCTGTAATAGGGTTATGAAAACGGAAGCCTAAACCCTACAGAGGGAGATAGATAAAATACTAGTGAAACCTCCCTTTTAAGAAAACTATTCATTGCTATAAATTTCTGTATATAAAATGTATAAATGTTTTTATTTCTTTTAAAAACAATATATTGTCACTTGCTTTGATTACCGCTAAGCAGATAAAGACACAATAGTTACAATTGCTGGGATAATTGTTCTTAAGTAGATTAGAATGGTTTAGCTATAAATTATTTATATATAAGCAATTTGTAAGTGGTTTAATAACATGTCTAGGCCCGTGAAGTTGCTAGGATACCAAAACCATTTTATTAACACACTTGGAGAATCTTGTCATTTCTGACTTTTTTTAGGCCTGATTCTTCCTACGTACTAAACATAAAAGCTAGTATAATTGCATTCTTCATTAAGCAAATTCTGCTCTGATTTACATTCTGTTTCTAAATTATGTATTTGAAAATTCACTGCTCACTATTAACTATTATGAATTTCTTCTAAGCATTTTCTCTTGTATTCATTGCATTATGACAATTAACATACACAGTTTCCAAAAATTATTTACTCTGGTAAGGGTTATGATGCCAGCAAGCATAGCAGGGCAAATAAGACTTCCCCATCCACAGGCATAGTTCCTAGTTTATCCTATGTGATCCATAGCCATTTCCCAACAAGCTAGGAGATATATTCTGTCCTGCATGCACTCAGTATTCTTGGGGCCAAATCTCAGTAAGTCATACTCTCAGTATTCCTGGGGCCAAATCTCAGTACGTCATACCCTCAGTATTCCTAGGGCCAAAACTCAGTAAGTCATACCCTCAGTACTCCTGGGGCCCAATTTCAGTAAGTCATACCTGGTACACCTCGGAAGCATCCTCAGTAGTTGCCCAAACCAACTTAACTGGCCCATCTCTCTTATAAGTGTTCATATAACAAAAAAGGAAAAGGAAAATATTTTAATATTTAAGGGCATAGCATTAGCAATAAATCTGACTCGCATGTATTTCAAAATAAATATAATTATCTGAATTTTTCAGCGCTGTCATACAACTATATTACAGTCTATAAATATTTTCAATGTGACTTCCCAGTTTTATAAGTTGTCTCAAACAACATAAGATTACATTTTATTTCAATTTAGATTATTCTGCTCATGTATGTTTGAGGTCTTGTATAAACTCTGCTAAAGCAAGTTGCATATTCAGTTTTAGGTGACGTTCTCAGGTTTAGTCATACTATCATAATCATCAGCACAAGGCAGTATGCTGCCTACAAATGAATACAATTATAATCCTGTTCTATTTATGGTGTTCCAGTCTACCTTGTGATGCTATCTAAGGAAAGAAACTCATACAGAGATGGTGTCAGTCTATGATACTTCACGGCTGAATAAGAAGGAAACTTCCGTAGATGCCTTCAGTTTCTGTGACATAGTCTGTCTTTCCCTTCTTCACCACACTTGATCTTGGATTGTTGAACTTATTAGTGGCTGCCACCATACATTTATATGACTTAGTATTCAGTTTGATTGCCAGTCTTATCCATTCTTACAGCTAGCACAAAGGGGGTAATGTTGTGCGTTGTAGTTCCTATAGTACAAGGTTTGATTCCTGCAGCCCTTAGTTGCCTTCTGTGTGAACTTGAGCAAGTCACTTTACCAGATAGTGCATGGGGGCAAATTTGGACTAGACTTCTCACTGGTCTACTGGACTGCAAGCCTAATAAATAAATATAAACGTATTATGTGTTGCCTTAGCTATATCAAGTTAAATCCTGCCAAGGATATGAAATTTGGCAAGCTTCCAAAGCTTTGGGTCACCTTCCAATTGCCCAAACTGTCAAGCTGCTCACTGAACTGACTAAAAGACATGTCTGGTAATGAAGCCCTTTAGAAATTTACTGCTACCGAAGAGTACGCTCTGATGAGGCTTTCAAGGATTGATGGCCAGCATGTGCTTCCCTTTACTGGACCGGTAAGCTCCCTTTGGGGAACAGACCTTCCATTTTCTTAACTTTGTTGATGTTTTCTTATTTTCTTATTCAGGAAAGTTATTATAAAGCTAGGAGTGTTATATTTTAATGGACTGTATCATGACTGTAACATACTTTTAACAAGAGCACTCATTTTCTCTATCACTTTTCAAGTACTTAAAGTAACTGAAAATATTTTTTTCTGTAGAGAAATGTTTTTTTTTTGTATTTTTCTTTTGTGAGACTGGAATAGTGTTTTAAAATGCTTTTTATTGTATTTTTGTGGTCAAGAAAGTAACTTTTGTGGTCTGCTTGTGTTTACCAGCAATTGTCGCTTGTCTTCCTAGGGAAAGATGCACCAATTTGTCTTGACAATGGAACAGACTACAGGTTCCAGAGACAGTCCTTCTTCCAGCCATGAAAAGAAAAAGTTAAGTAAATGGCCTTTGTAATCCCAGAAAGCTAGCAATTTGTCTCACACACAAGTGGGTGGCTCTGCTGTGGCCATTTGCGGTACCTCAGGCCACTCATCATTTTCTCTGGATCCCTCTGGTTTAACACCAACTGTCACTATGGACTGGGGGCTACCATGTCCTCTGCAGCTGTTGGAGTCTCCTCAGTGGGCAGAGGAGAGCACCTGTTGTTGGTTCTGGGTGAGGAAACTGGGAAGGTTTCCCTGTTTCATCAGAACACTGTACCCATCCCTGGGGAAGCAACTATTGCAATTATTAACAAAGTTGGCCCCCTTTATGATGTCATAAAGAAACAGAAAGCCATGCATGTATCTACTCCTCTTCAATTTTCTTTGGATAGGAGTAGTTTACTGGGTCCAGCGGCCCTTAAAAAGGCCTGAACAAGCAGCTGTAGCTTTTGTTGATCCCACTACTGCTAAGCACTTTGTTAATTTCATTCCTACCTTTTCTGATAATGATGGGAAATTTATTGATAGGTATGGTAAAAAATTGTGCTCTTCTGCAAAGTTGAGTTTTAGACTTTTGACTTGTTAGTCTCATATGTTAACGTTTGTTCTGACAAAGTGTGAAAGTATTTGGAGTGTTTTATCTGCAGTTTCTTCTTTTGAGGAAAATTATGCTTTAAATAACTTAGTTTCTTGTACTGAGCAGATCTGTACTCATTGTTTGCAGTATCTGTGTGTATGACTATCTTTTTTTTCTCAGTTATTTTTCTTACATTAAAATGAAAATAATCAATTGTCAAATTAATATATAGGTAGAAATTACAAATTAAGCATCATCAACAAACAACAAAACAATAAAACATATAAATAAACAACTATATACATGACATCTACAATACATAAGCAAAATAACAAATTGTGTCATTAACAGTCCATTTATGTCATAACTGATGTAGTGTACATTTATCCAATAGTCTCTTTAATTTCTTCCATGAATTTAATGAAGATGTTATTCTAGTGGTACTTTCTTTAATTAAGATCTCTATGTGACAAGTATCAGAAGCAATATTATAAAATTCTTCCATGGTTGGAGTGGTAGTGGTCTTCCAATTGTCTATTACTTTCTTTGCAATTGTGAGAAGGGTCTAAAGAAAAGAGTAATCAGCTTTTTAAACACAATTGGGTATAGGAGCATTAAACAGAATTGTAGATTTACTTAAGTTAAAATTATCAGTAAAAAGAGCCTGTAAAAATGAATTAATACAACACCAAAAAGGCTTAATTATATTGCATTCATAAAACATGTGTTGCCAATCAGCCATGGTGTCTGAGGCATATCTCCAACATTAATTTTTTTAAACATCAATTGTATTTTGTGAGGAGTGATAAATACTTTATGAAGAAATTTCCAAGAGAATAATTTCCATCTTAAAGAAGTAGAAGTTTGTTTAGAAGACAAACTTATAATTTTTTCCAAGATTTCATTTGGGTGATAATTATTAATACAAAATATCTTCAGTAGTTATCATCACAAAATCCCATATTATTTTTAACAATTTAATACATTTTGGAAATATAACCTTTTTCTGGAAGATTTTAATGGATTGATATTATCAAATATTCTATAAATTTTGGAATTACATTTTTAACTGAAGTTTCCATCAAAGATAATGTCTTTTCTATAGCATACCTACAATTTTGTATGTCAAGCCACATTTCAGTATCTGGATTAAATATATTGAGAATATAATCTAGTGAATGTACATTATTTTTGTACATTAACTGAAACCAAAATGTTAATTGTTTTTCTTTAAATTTACTCATTGGCAATGTATTAAATGTAATAATATTATTTTGTGTATATGCCATTGGAAAGATTAAGAATATCCAGGTAACATATTCAGATGTCTTATACACTAGATTTTTGAAATTAGAGATTGCTGTAGCTATATAGGTTGAATTTATTGATTTTTTTTATATGCAAGTACATGATCTTTTAATAGTCAGAGAAAGGTATTACTATAAATGTTGTTGTAACAATTAAAGTTTGATTGATTATTCATCATAAGCATATATTCTTGAATATCTTTCCATTTAGCATAATAGTTTTTATTCGTCCACAAAATAATTGTTTAATAATAGCATATGTAGAGTATAACTCTATATTAGGCAAATTTATTCCACCGCTGGACCAACTACACAGATGATGCTTGAGTGCTATTCTACATCTATTAGGATGCCAAAGAAATTTAAGTATTAAAGTATTAAAATCTTTTGAGTATTGTTTAGGAATAGGGAGGGCTAAGGACTGAATTATATATAATACTTTGGGAAAAAGTATCATTTTTATAATTGAATATCTGCCTTTTATTGTAAATAAAAATTTATTCCACTTAATTATGAAATTCTTAATCCTCTCTATAGCTTCTCTGTAGTTTATATTAATGATGTATTTAATATTCTTAGTTAATGTAATTCCTAAATATTTTGTTTTATTATCAATAGCTAAATATTTGGAATGTTCTTCAGAAATAGAGGTTTCATTGGGATTTGTACACAACATTTTTGTCTTATTTTCATTAAATCTTAAACTAGATACAGATTGGAATTTGTTGATAGCTTTAAAAAGAATATTAAGAGAATTTGAATTATCCTGTAAAGCTAGCAAAACATTGTCTGCAAATAAGAGTATTTTCGAATTTAAATTATGTTCAAATTGAATTCCTTTAATTTCAGGGTTTGCTCTAATGTAGTTTGCAAAAGGTTCTATTATTAATGTGAAAAATAATGGCAAAAGGGGGCAGCCTTGTTTTGTACTGTTGGTAATAGGGATTGACTGTGATAAATAAGAACCAATTTTTATATAGGCAAATGAATTATCATATAGATTTTTAATAAGATGTTATAAATTCTTAGGAAAATTACATTCTAGCAATACTAAAAAAAGGTAATCCCAGCTTACTGTGTCAAAGCCACAATTTATATCTAAACTTACTAAAATTATATATTGCTTTATATTATTAGTATAATCTATAATGGATAGAATTCTTTTGACATTATCATAAGTATTCTTGTTTTTTTATGAAACCTGTCTGATCATTATTAATTAGGTATGGTAAAAATTGTTGAAGTCTATTTGCAATAATAGACATAAATAATTTATAATCAACATTTAACAATGATATCAGTCTATATGATTCACAGGCTAAAGGATCCTTGTCACTTTTTTAAGACTGGGGAAATAAGAGTGTACTTCCATGAAGGAAGAACTATCTTTAAATCTTTAGCTAATTGAAATGTGCTAAGAAAAAATATTTTAAGCATTTTAGGCATTAATTTACAAAGTTCAGGTATTATTCCATCATTGCCTGGTGCCTTATTACATCTTAATTTAGTTATTTGATTGGTGAGCTTAGACAAAGATATAGATTTATTGATTATTTCCAAATGTTGCTAAGTTATTCTATTTTTAACATGTTTATTAATAAATATTTTATTAGTTCTTGCGAGTCCATAGTGGGATTATCTTGGTTAATCTTTTGGAAATGTGAACTGAACTCTATATCTTCAATGGCAGTGACTTTCTTTTTCTATTCTTACTGTATATTTCTTTGATATGGTTTGATTTTATAACTATTTTGACCCTATAAGCTATTTTATGTAGATATTTTGGGTTTGTGGAAGAGTTTAATTTCATCTTTTCCATGTTAATCTTAACTTTATGATTATAAATTTCTAGATATTTGTTTTGTAAATCATTTCTTTTTCCTATTTGAGTGTTATTATTAGTTTGTGTATTACTCTCTTGAAACTTCTTCCAGGGCTATAGCCACTATTAGTGCATTAAGGAGGTTTGCTTGACTACATTTTCAAAATATCTCAGATTATGTAAAACATTAGATTTAACATTCTCCATTGGATAGAGATTTAGTGCTTGCCTCCTTAGCAGAGATGATCAAAAAGTATGATAAAAGGGGCAACCTGGTCCAGGGAATCTCTAAGATTTTGGGATACAACAGAGACTTCGTTTCTGATAAAGGAACCAAGAAGGAAAAGAATAGTAGCAGCAAAAACAACCACAGAGGTTCCAAACATGGCAAATGCGATCTTTGCTTTGTTTTGTTGATTCTTTTATTCTAAAAAGTACAAACAGGTAAGCACTTTCATGGATAACAAACTCCACTTCTATTGGATAGAGATTTAGTGCTTGCTTACTTAGCAGGGATGATCAAAAAGTATGATAAAAGGGGCAACCTGGCCAGGGAATCTCTAAGATTTTCCAGACATCCTTTTCCAAATTGCGCAGGTATTTTCTGTCCCCTTATCCAGTTTTGGCAAAAAAAAAGGAATAAATAGTCCCAACAAAATTCAGGTAAACAGACGATGAAATCATAAGGGGGTTCTAAAAGGAAGTGTTGAACCTACTAAAACCAAGGACAGTCCAAGTCTGAATTACTGTTCAAGAAACCCTGTCCCCTTGGTCCCCTTTCCTCTAACAGAAAGTCTGAATCTCCATTTTTCTCTTTGGCAACAGATTGTTTCAGAAAAATGGGTTCTGAAAGGAGTGTGCAGTTAGAACTTGTCTGATCGAAGACTGCTGGAACGAGGCTCAGTTTTTAGCTTTTTATTGTTTAATTTGTTTAAATCAATTTGCTACTGTTATATTAAAAAAATATATATACTTTATGCATCGCTGCTTAGCTAGGGTTAAACTATTCCTGGTGCCATAATGTCTGCTCTTCAAATTTTCCCTTAGAACTAGCCATTTTTTTAGTTTTAGCACTCAAATCTGTTTCTTTGAGCTCAGCACTTGTTCAGAACTCATTGTAAGCACTAAATAATCTACAAATTACAACAGCACTCAACTTTTCTCACTTGTCTAGAGGAAAAAAGTTTTTAGTACTTAATAAATAACACCTATCCAGGCATGTCTAAGGGTCAGTTCCCAGTGTTTTCTCCTGTCTACCTGATGAATCTGGGCATCTTGGAGCAATGTAGCAATTGCCTCATGTACACAGACAATCCTCTCCTCCTACCACACAACGCTACAACCTGTGAGAGATGCACTTATATAGCCAAACTAGAAGCAAAGCTCTCTTCACCCAAGACTGGACTAGACAGTCAAGAAGAGAAGGTAAACACTTGCACCACACCACACTCATCACATAGTCCCTCAAAACCTACACCACCAAAACACACACATAGCAACACAAAACACACAACTACATTTGCAGAGGCTCTCAATAAAAATCTACTCAAGCAACAGAGACCTCCAAATCAGAAATGCATGCAGCCTCCACCCCCCAACACAACCCAAATGACACATAGCCCACAAACTCAGAGTGCCACTCAACCACAGCTCATAAGGCATAGCAACGTGCCTGACACTCTAGTCATAGGTGACTCTATAGTCAGGCACACTGATGTTCCACTCACCAGACTAAACAAGGAGAAAGTTACTGTCAGCTGCCTGTCAGGTGCCAGGATCCACCAAATAATGCACGCACTCAGGTCACTCCACAACAAGTACAAATATGACTCTGTCATTGTCCATGTTGGTGTGAATGACCTGAGACGTACCTCCCTGGACTACATGAAAAGAGACATGGAGGAGCTCTCTGATCTTGTAGCATAGGCAGGTATGACCCTAGCCCTGAGTAGCATCCTGCCATCACCAAGAATGATACCACAATACAAGGACAAAATGATTGACTTCAACAATTGGCTAAGCTTCTGGTGTCATTCCAAGGGGATCCAGTATTTGTCTGCCTGGGATGACATGACTGACTGACCATGATGCTTTGCCAGAGTTGGCTTGCAACTGTCGCCCTTGGGATTCCGGATACTGGCTAAGGCTCTTCCACCCCTATAGTGCGGCAAGGTTCAAATGACAAATTCACCACCATAACAGGTACAAGCAAGAAAAATCTGAGGGTAATGCTACTAAATGCTAGAAGTCTAAACCCCAAAATGCATTCACTCGAGGCACTCCTTAAAAAGGAGAACATCGACATTTGTGCAGTGACAGAGACCTGGTTCAAGGCTCCAGAGAGCACCCCTACATTACCAGACTATAATTCATACCACACCTTTCGGCCACCTAACCTGGACCAAAACACTAAATGTGGAGTGCAACTAACTCTGGGCAAGACTGCAATCCAAATTGTAACTTGCTACAGATCCCCCACCATGCCCCAGGATTCCCACTCCTCATTTCTTCATACACTGGAAAATATTAGGGAACAACCCAAAACCCTAATCAAAATCAACTACTGCACCATTAACTGGGAAAACTACTCATGTACCAACTCTTTTGCTCAACGTTTTCTGGAATTCATAAATTCCAGCGCCTTGGATCAACTTATCCACACCCCTACCAGGGGCAGCAATATCCTAGACCTGGTCATTACTAACATGGGTGACTGTGTTCCACACCAGAGGTCAATTCCTCGTTGGTCAGATCCAACCACAAGCTAATCAGCCTAGACATCCACATCCTGCCCCCACCTCCCACTAGGGAAATCACCGTAAAAAATTTCTCCAAAGCCAACTTCAAGCTTCTTAAGACAGAAGTGGCAAACTTCACAGCACCCATGCAGATGGACAATAGAGGTATGACTGCTGAATCCTACAGAAATGCACTTTATAAGCACTTACACAAGTGCATGGATCGTGCTACCCTAACAGAACCAAGATGCTATCCTCCAAAAAAAAGGAAGCCAATCTAGTTGTCCCCTGCCATAAACTCTACAACAGGAGAAAGAAACTGTTGCAAAAAAGAGTAAAATCCCATGACTGGAAGAACTCCCTGGTCAACCTCAGTAAGAAGCTGAGATCCTTCATAAAATCCTCCAAAGCTAGTTATGAAAACAAAATTGCTACTGATTCTAAAGACAACCACAAAGCATTCTATAGCTATGTCAAGAATCTCAATGGCAGCACTCAGATCTGCTCTGAGTTACAGCACAATGGCACTAAATATACAGAAACAACTGATATTGCCAACATCCTGGAAGATAGGTTCAGTGCTAACTTTACCCCCGTCATCCCCTAAAGGGCCCATCTCTATACTGGAAGAATGCAAAGTTCTTGTAATCATGGCTGCACAGGTAGAAACTACACTCACCAAAGCCAAGAATACCGCATCCATGGGACCTGACAACATCACAGGCTGCGTTCTACATGAACTACAAGATGGTCTGGCACCCCACCTAATCACCATGTTCAATCATAGCCTCACCTCAGGCTTTGTCCCCACTGAATGGTGCACAGCGACGGTTATCCCACTCCACAAAGGGGGAGCCACCACGGACTCTGGGAACTACCGCCCCATTAGCCTAACGAGCCTGGTCTGCAAGGCCATGGAATGTATCATCATGGAACTTATAAACAAAGACATTGATAATCTCCAAACTCTGCACCCCACCCAGTTCGGGTTGGTAAAATGCAGATCATGTCTCCTAAACCTGATTGACTTCTTAGAATCAGTCACCAAAGTTGTAGATGAGGGTAAGGTGGTTCACACAGCCTATCTAAATCTCACCAAGGCTTTTGACACCATTCCCCACTCTGGAATTATAGATAAACTCACTAATCTGGGTATAAATCCCTATGTCACAAGATGGTTTGCCAACTGGCTCACTGTGAAAGTAGCAGACTCCAAGTCCAACTTCAGACCAGTGACAAGTGAAGGGTTCAGTCCTGGGCCCTCTCCTGTTTGGTATCTACTTTTCTGAAGTACAGGCTAACACAGAAGGTCTTTGGCTAACAAAGTTCACAGATGTCTGCAAACCAGGAGCCATAATTGAAACTCCAAACTATGCTAACATCCTACAAAATGGCCTCACTGAGACAGATGCCTGGTGTCAAAGCCATGGCCTCAAGCTCAATGCCAAAAACTGCATTGTCATCCCCTTTGGCAAAAACTCTGTACCCATGAGCTACCACATAGGTGGTAGTCTACTTAACACTGGAAGTGTGATAAGAGACCTTGGGACACCGGTGGACAGTAGTCTCTCTTTTGATAATCACATTGCCACAGTAGTCAGGAAATCCTTCTACATGGCACACTTTATCACAAAAGGTTTCTCATCCAGGAAAAAAGAAGTCATTGTTCCCCTCTACTCGTCACTCATTAGACCTATTATAGAGTACAATGCCCTTTTAGGTATGTACCTCACAAGACATCTACAACAACTGGAAAGGCCACAGAAATACCTCACAAAGAGGATTACTGGCCTCTAACAGATGTCCTACGCAGACTGTTTCAAAAAACTCCAGCTTTATTCTGTTGCATATCGCCTACTCAGAGGCGATCTCTGCCTAACATACAAAGCTATGTCAAACCAAGAGCTGTTGGACATGCTCCACTTAAAGAAATCCCAATCCCTCTCAGCTACATGCTCTAGGGACCTAAACTTTGTCACCACAATAAACAGAACATGCTGGAGGGATAGATTCCTGTCCCACAGACTTCCCATACTCTGGAACAAACTACCTATCTATATCAAACAAAGCTCCTCGTTAGCACTCTTCAAGAAAAATCTTGATGATTGGATGGGAAATAGGAAATTCACCCCAGGGATCACCTCTGTGGGTTTGCTCGATAGGGGCACAGGAAAATAATTTTCTTGGTTGGCAAAAGCCAGGGTACCTTTTTGGCTAGGCTTGTATAGGCCCTAGGGCCAATAGTCTAGTACCTACCTATGAACCTATGACCCTATAATCCTTCTTTAATTCCTAAAGTGGTGTCTGAGTTTACTTTAAAACAAACTATCCATCTTCAGAATTTCTTTCCTGAACCTAAAATTGAGGGAGAAAGGATATCTTGGATGTCCTCAAACAAATACAGTGCTATCTGGACAGAAGTAAATCTTTCAGTTTTTTCAATTAATTTTTCATTTCTTGTGAAGGTAAGAAGAAAGGACATCATGCATCACAACAGACTATTACTTTTTATTGTACTTACCATGACAAATTTATTCCTGGCAGAGTTAAGACCCACTGTACCAGGGCCTTAGCTTTATCTATGGCTTTTTAGAAAGGGTTGGATTCTAGAATATTCGAGAAGCTGCTACTTATGTCTCTGTACATACTTTTCAAAACACTATAAGCTTGATTCTTTCTCTAGGTCTAGATCAAGCTTTGCTAGGAGCATTCCCCAGAGGTTCTTGGTCTCTTTTCTCCTCCCAAATATAGTTAGCTATAGTAATCTACCCATATAGCTAAGGCTACTGCACCAGTGGTCAATATGAAGAACATAGTACAGTTGTGTAAGTTGAACCTATCATAACAGTAGATGTTTTAATGCTAGGGTGTGGACATTTAATTTTTTGTTATTCCTAGCCATTCAGGGCTCAGTCTTCTTCTCTCTCCTGGCAAGCAATCTCTGAAGGGCTTCAACTCACACATGTCTTTTAGTCAGCTCAACTCAAGCTGCTTGACAGTTTGAATTCATGGAAAGTGCTCTGAAGCTTTGGAAGCTGGACATCTGTTATATTCTTGGCAGAATATAACCCATATAGCTAAGGCTACTGCAACAGTAATCATTTGAGCAACTACTATTATGGTAAGTTTAACTTACACAAGTGTACTGTGCCCCTTTTGTGGCTCTACCATCATTAACTGTGAAAAAATTACATACATATAGTATATGTAATGGCCACAGTTATATGCTTTATGTAGTCTGTTGCTATCAGACATACACATGCACTGCCTTTTACCAAGCCAGAATAATGATCATTCAGCACTGATTGTGTAGTTGCTCTTTGCTTTTACACTTGCTACCCTAAAAAGATAAATATTTTCTGGGTGCACTTTGATGTCTCACTGTGAAGAAAGTCAAGTAAGTCAACAACATAATTGCCACCATTATGTACTTCAGCTTGTGTTTACACACATACTGTCCTCTGACATGTCATATCAATGATCATTAATAAGTGATCATGACTCTTCATCTCTACCTGCAACAAGCATTCCCCAGTAAAACATATTCAGATACTGTTTTAAAAATGTGCTATCTGATTAGCTGAGTGCAGACAAAAAGATAAATACAACTTTTCTCTTAGACACGTCAATAATGACTCTCCATTGTAATGCTGAGATAATTGCAAACTCCAGAATTACATGCACGAAAAAAGAAGAAGAAGTAGAAACAGCAAAACTATAGGAAAATAGTAAATATTGACAAGGTGACAATAGGCATTTTACTTTAAAGTTGTTGTTTTTTTGCAGGAGGCAAGCTGACCCCCCCCCCACCCCCCATACTCTCCATTGTACAAGACTACACTTCCACATCCCTGATACTTAATATATAACTTAAAGATGTCATGGCTCAAAAAAAATGAATATTGTAGTCTGAGACACATTGATGTCAGACTTACGTAGTTCTCATTTTTGCACATCCATTCTTGGATTTCCAAAACTCGTTCTTACAAATCTCAGAATCTAAAACTTAAACAATATAACAGAAAAAAGAAATTATGACTGTATTTCCATGAATCTCAAACAACAGCTCATAAAATTCTCTCCTGTGTATTCACAGCACTTCATCTCTGCCTTGATACCACAATCAATTAAAACTGTCTTGTTGCAACTTTGTCAAGAAACATAACCACCTAACAGAACCCAAATCAATATGTTTTAAAGCAGATGGTTTACCTTGCAGCCCAGTCAGTTCCTATAGAAATACCTTGTAATAATTAGTCCATGGAAACAGGAAATAGAAGAAGTAACAGCCAGAACATTGATGGAGACATAACATTTTGGTTGAGTTGTTTTCAAGAGCATCTTTCACACTTCCTTTGCAGAACTGTATGCACGTATGGTTACTTGGATGTGTGGGTGCATACGTTTCACAGATTATAAAAATAAAACTTTTTATATAACAAAGTGGATACTGCACAATTGTAAAACCATTTGATGCTGCATTAACAAGAAGTCCCACGTATCACACACAACTTCATTGATCATCTTTTCTTATGGCACCACATTTTTAATATCTTTCTTCAGTGCCTTTTCTTGTGGCATTAAGTATTGGTGTTTGACAAGACTGAAAATTAGGATAGGCCACACAATGAAAAGCCACAAAGACACAGGGAAAACTCATACAAAAATTAGCCTGAAAGCATACTGACTGTGTGTAGCTAACCTGACACTATTAGTCAAATGCTGCTAGCTTAATAAGTTAAAAGTATATCATCACTAATCTGCATGCCATTCTCGGGAACAGCAACTTGACTGCGTGAGCCTTACTAAACACGTAGCACTGAAAGCATGGTTCAGTAATGCAGCATTTTTCCATATATTCAAATCCATTAGATTTGCATCAGTTTTACACTTAGCTTTTTTTTTCAGGAGCTCCTCCCAAATTATTAGTCTCTTATCTCTATCATATGAAGTGAGCCCAATGACATTGTGATGTAACCTCATTTTTGCTGCCTGTTTCCATTCGTTTTTCCTTCCAGTTTCCCCATAGATTGTTCATAGGGTTATAGGTTCATACATACTTACTAGACTAATGGCCATCAGGGCCTTTATAAGCTTAACCATACAATCCAGCCCGGTTGTGCTCTCATGTATCATGGGAGTTTATTAGGAGGGGCTATGTTAGTTCGGAAGTTTCTGGAGGTTATGTAGGATGCGTGTGTGTTAGTTTGGGCATTATTGTCTGCCTGTGTCTATCAGAGAGCTGGGGCCCCTCACCCAGGATAAATTTCTGATTTCCCATCCATTCCTCAAGGTTATGATTAAGTAGGGTTAGGGATGGGCTGTGCTTCACATGGATGGGGAGCCTGCTCCAGTGCAGAGGGATCCTCTAAGACACATATCTCTCTTGCCAACATGTCCTATTAATGCCACAAGCAAAATTTAAATCCTTGGGTCTAGTGTTTCTGATGTTTTCCATTTTGCGGATGTGCAAAAGGTCCATCAGAGCTGGATCCAATGATGACTTGCATACCATCAGAGCTGGATCCAACGATGACTTGCATACCAGGCATAGACTGACTCTAAGTACATCTGTAGGAGACAAAGTATAGAGATAGGGCTTTAAGGCAATCCATATAAGACAATGTCATGGCTCAAAAAAAATATGAATATTCTAGTCTAAGACACTCCTGGTAAGGAAACTTTGTAGGTGGTCCAACCTTTTGCTTATGTCAGGTCAGGTACATGCTGAAGGGGCCACTCTATGCAATGATGGGTATAAGGGCCAAGTTAAGTAGCACTATGATTTCCTTGGACCTGGATGCCCTTACTAATAAGTTGGGTCATGTGGAATTGTTTTCTCATTATCTTGGTCACATGATGGTCAAAGGCCATATTACTGTGTATAATCCCTGACCGGGTCAACTCTTAGGATGTCTTATCAATAGAGTAACTAGCCTAGTTGACAGTCTTTCCAAAAGGCACTTTAATGCTTTTCTTAGTATTAAGTTTTAATCCATGATTTCGCTCCAGTCATTTGTCTGTGATAGTCCCTCTTTCAAGATGTTTGTGTCATGGAGGGAAAAAAATGATAACTTCTAATCTGTGAGCTTGGTTAGCCAAAGGCCACAGATATTAGCCTTTACTTCAGTGAAGTAGATGCCAAATTGCCATGTGGTACCCCTCTGGTGATGGTTCTTAGTGGAGATGGTATTACCAGTCCTGACTCCCTAAGTCCTGTCTGTGAGCCAGCTGGCACTCCAGTGAGTTATGCAGGGGTTTATGCTCAGTTAAGTCAGTTTGTCAACTACACCTGAGTGGGGTATAGTATCAAGCACCTTAGTCACATTCAGGTAGGTGATATGCACTGTTTTCCCTCATCCATTGCCTTGGTGACCTTCTCAAAGAAGTCCCCAGATTGCCTATGTTTTTGTTGATCATTTCGCATGATGTTTCATTCCATGGCTTTACATATTAAATTAGTCAAATTAATAGGTCCATAGTTTCCAGGGTTGGTTAATGGTCCAACCTTGTGAAGTGGGGTAACAACTGCAGTCCTCCATTCTCATGGTGCAAAGCCTGTTTTGAAGCTATACTTGAAAAGTGACTTATGTGGTCTTGATAGGTCACATTACAGGCTATTTAGGAGGCATCCTGAGATATTGTGCAGGCCCAATGAGTCTGTGTTTTTGGCCTTAGTGATCACCTCCAGTACCTAGTCCCTGTTAATGGTTGGGGGGGTTATACTAGAAGGTATTTCAAGGGGGAGGTAGGAAGGGAGTGGGGGTGAAGTTTGAGTTGAATTTGTTAGCCAGCAAATTTGCTATGTCACTTTGCTCAGTGAAGGTGGCATGATTGACTACCAGTTCAGCACACTGATGTGTGACACCTTTGAAGTTTCAGACATAGCTGTAGAAGGCTTTGTTGTTGCCTTTAGCCTGTGATTCTATCTTGACCTTGTAATCAGCCTTGTTGGACTTAATTAGTCCTCTTGGTTTCCTGTTTAGATTAATTAGTGAGCTCCTGTCATTATGGAAGTTGCTTTACCTGATTTTAGCCATTACTTTTTTCCTTTTATTATATACCCTATTAAGGTTAAGATTCCACCAGTGTGGTTAGTTTTTAGAGTTTGTTTTGGGCTTACTTCTTGTAGGTACAGCAGCCTCTATACAGCCATTTACATGGTTCTACAGTGTCTCTGTGAACAATTCCATATATGTTGCTATGAACTTGGTATTGAGACGGGCATTGAATTTTGACAGACTATCACTTAATAGGATATAGTTTGCTTTAGAATAGTTCCTTACTGTTACAGGGTTTGCTGGGGTTACTGAGTTGATTTTCATTTTGAAGGAGAGATCTTTATAGTCCAATCTTATCAATGAGGACGTAACACTTGGGGGCAGGGAGGCATTACTCTCTCATGCTGGTGATTTACCAAGTCCACTATATTTGAACATCTGGTGGGAGCATGCACTATCTGGACAAGGGAATTTGTGTTTATAAAGTCCCGGGCACATTGTGCCTGCAAGTATGAGGCAGTGTATGTTTCCCAGTCTATAAAGAGGCTATTAAAGTCTCCCATGAATAGGACAGTTAGTTTAATAGTGTCTCCAGTAGATCTAGGTATGAGCTGTGGGATTCTAGGAACACACAGGTTGACCTATAGCTTACTAATATATGGTATAGAACTTTGTGTATGGTGATTTGCATGTGGATAAATTCCAGGGCACCATCTTGTTTATCCAAAGTAGAGTTATGCTTGTTGCTAATAAAGATTGAGAGTCTTATACCTTTTGTTGCTGTCTTTACAGCTGATGGGCTAAATGTGTGGAAAGTACTGATACCTTGGAGTGCTGGAGTACTTTCTGCGGATTTAAACCATGTCTCAGTAATGGCACAGGAGATCTTGTAGGACATGGCATTTCTTGTTTAGGCTTCTAGCATTGAGCAGTAGCACCTTAAGGTTTGTTTGGGTTTTGTTTGCTCTGTCAGTGCATTTGTCAGTTTGGCATTACTTAAATAAGGCTCTAAGGGAGTGGATAAAGTTTTAGCCAATATTCAGAAGACTAGGGAAGACAGATGTGCAGACCATCTTATGCAAAGTGCCTGTTAACCATGCCCTCCCATGTTGAGAAATATTGACCCCCCCCCCCTGGAAAGACACCAGAAAGTAAGTCAATTATTAAAGACAACCATCTTTTGTTCATACTCTGTCATTATCCTTGGTGAAGGTAGAATGCTGCTCAATGCAAGAGAAATATGTGGCTGAGATGCATATTCCAAGAGATCAACAATGGCTCTTGTCATATAACCCAGGGAAGTATGTCCCAGGTCATTAACTCCAACATGGTAGCTGTGGTGTAGTGACTTGAGTGCGTGCTTAACTTGGAAGATCCTGACTCCAGATAAGCAACTAACCATTATCTTCTCCCTGTTCAGTCTAGTGAGTGGGGCATTTGTGTGTCATACAATGGAGCCCTGTATGACAAGAGTGTTAGATATGTTTAAAAATGTGTAAATGCATGTGCACATCTGTTTGCTAGTTAGATACATGCCTGTTGCTATAATATATGTAAGAATAATATAGTCAGTTAGATGCATGTATTTCTGTTTGCTAGCATACATATATTAAAAGGTAAAACTGTCCTTAGCTGAAAGCAAGGAAAAAATCAAATAAATAAAGTGGCATTCATGCAATGTAACATAAAGTCTGGTACAGCTTGAGACAAGCTGAATGTTCAGTGCCTGAAACATGCTTCAAGGACTACAGATAAGGATCCAGGTGCGAGGAAAGAACTGTTACATAATTCACCTTGAAAGAAGAACACAGAGGAGCTTATTACTGCATGACATCAAGCGTAGGGGTATCCAAAGACAGTTTTCACACAGACCAAAAAAAGACTCCCTAAATACCAAGTAATAACTTTGAAAGTTCCCAAAAGACTGCTTTCATAAAAATGTATATATGTGAGATGTAATCTGATTTTTGGGAGGTCTGTTAGAGCTGTTTCATGGAGAAAATCATTTATGCTGTACTGAAAAGAAGCCTGAAGACATTAAACCCTGCAAGCTAAACAATATTGCATGTTTCGTCTGTTATATACATAATTATTTTAATAGTTATTGCGCACAGTTTAAAAGGTTATTAATCTGCAAAGTTTATGTGCTGTCATCACACTTTGGTTTTCTACAAGACATGCAGCATTCAGCACAGACATCTAAACATCTACAATTAATTTGTCAAAGAGTCCTGGGTAATTTGTTTGTTTGGCTTATGGGCCTTGCTGTTGGAGCTCCATTGGATGTAGGCATATGTGTGGTGTCTGGTGTTGCTTCTGATGACTGCTTTAGAGATTGCTGAGGATAGGCATTGTTGTCTATAGGCTTAAGAGGTTTTTGAGGTTTGGGAATATTGCTTTTAGTGCCTCAGCATAGGTTGGTCTATGGGCATGGTGGATACTCTGCATGCTGGATGTAGTATGTGTGTTCTTGTCAACTTCGTATGTAAGATTTCTGCCTCGAGTGAAATTGTGTACTTCCATCTCTCACATATTGTGTTTGCTTTATTAAGGCTTAAATGGTTGTCTGTGAGCATCAGACAGTTGCTACATATTCTCAGTATGCCATGTCTACCAAGATGGCTGCAGAGACATTTGAAAATTGCATATCCATTTTGTCTGTACTTGTATTTGGGTGGGCTACTTTAGGTCATGGACTTAATTAAATAGAGGTCTCCTTGGGTGGTGTCTGAGGTTTAATGTGCAAACTAGCTGGTCTCAGCTTATCTCCACACAAAGGCTCTGTTTTAGCCACAGTAAGTTGCAGGTTTCAACTCTGAGGGAAGTTTTGGGTGTTTGTGTCTGTAAAGGGCACTGCTAACCTCTTAATGAAATAACATGAAGAAAATTCCTTGCAAGTGTAATCCTACACAAAATAACTTAAGCAAACTACCTTAACAAGGCAATTTCAGGTATTTGAGACAAAAAAGCAAACATAATGCAGTAGACTTTAAACAATTAACTGAAGTGGAAAACAATAAAATAAATCTCTTATGTGCCAAGAATGGAGCAGGCTTAACTCAGTATCCCCTCAGAGGGTGACAAGGGTGACAAGCAGACTGGAGTAGGTATAGGTGAATGAGCAGGAGACAATTTGTAGTAAGGCAGGTTAGTATATTGGATATTATGGATATATGGAAAACGATGGGTGAGAAAGTACTTAAATAGGATGAACAACAGACAATAGAAATGGAGGAGGTAAGGAGTTTGGAAGTCAGATTACCATAAGGGGTAGAAGCCAGAGACACAGCCTTTTAAACCAAAACAAGAAAAGGATGGGAGGGTTGGGAAAAATTCAACCTATAGTTACAATTTCTGAAACTTTTAGCTTAATGTCTCAGTGCAAGGTGGGGCAGACGCAAAGAACAGAGGTAAAACCAGTAGCAAGGTAAAAAGAAAGGTACTAGAATGCAACTTTAGGCAGGTATATACAGCTATTAAAGAGTAGTGAAGCACAAATCCTAGAGCAGAATTTACAATACTGCCCCTACTGCAATCCCACAACAGACTAAGGCACCAGACTATGCAGAAATTTACCCGTACTGCTGCAATAAATGACTAAATGTGGCTCAAATCTGGCAGTAAACCACAGTACTATAACAAATGTGAAATAAGCTATAAGACTGAGGCCCCAGACTGGGTTCAAAATACAAAAAAGATACATTTTACATGTAATTCTACTTACAGAACTAGACATGCAGTATAATGTATAAACCAGTATCTGTTCATTTATTTATTTGTCTTTGTTGACTGGGGAAAGTCTAACTGGGTAAAATCAATTTTCAGTGAAGGCCTGGGGAGAAAATCTCCAGACTTAAGTTAAACATGATGCACATTTATAATTGCAGGGTAAAACATCTGCACATGAGTTATTTACATGATTTTTAAATATTTTTTACATGAACATAGCATTTTAACATAAAAAAATCAAGAGAAAAATTAACATAAGTTGGATAATTATTTAATAAAAAAATAAAATATTTATTTATTTATTTTACATTTGCTGGTCTGACAAGACAAATGTCCATTTTCAGTGGAGACCCGGGAAGAAAATCTCCATGAGGAACATACAAATACCTTCATTTTTAGGTCTGATTACATATGAATAAACAAAGTGTTACAAGCACAAGGATACAGAGTTTCTACTAGCAGCAAGAAATATATACAATTTATTTATGTTTAATGAAGTTAGTTCTATTACAAACCTAAATATGTTTTTGAAACAGGCATTATACAACCTTAATTATATACGAATTATGTAAATAGAGGATCAGAAATAAGGTGTGTAGGGTAGAGACATGAGAGACAGATTCAACATTATACAAGTTATATAGAGTGCTTAATCTACAGGCTAAATGTACTTATGTGTTTAGGGTATTAGTGTCAGTAAGGTAGAGGTGTTAGTATTATCTGAAAGTAACAGTTTAGTCATGAAGTGTGCCTGGGCACAACCATTTATTGAAAAGATGACCTTTAAGACTTTTTTTAAATTGCAGCAAGGTTGTAGAAGAGATAATGTTAGGTGGCAGTGCATTCCAGATTTTACCTGTGTAAGATGAGAAAAGGGGATTCTTCAGCTAGATTTTTGGCTGTATTTATCTTAATGAGGGGTCTGTTGGTGGACCGTAGAGCTCTGGCAGTGGAGTATGGCTGTAATAATGTTTGCAGGGCAGGTGTTTTCTCAGGCTGGTAAAAGATTTTGTAGGTCATGCTTAATTGGTTAAAGAGTAGGAGTTGGGGAAGTTCCAACCAGTTGAGTTGCTTGAGTGCTACACAGTGGTGCGGCCTAAAGGTTAAGTTAACAGCATTCCTGGCTATTTTGTTGTAACAGGATTCGAGTTTTGCTATCTCAGATTTTCTTAGGTTAGTGAATATGGGGTATGCACAGAGCAGTGTTGAAATCAGGTAGGATCGGGCTATAGTAGGTTCAATATTTTTTGTGAAGTAGTGTTTGTTCCTGTAAAGAGTCCTTAGTTTTTTTGTGGAGTTTTTTATGGTTTGGAATATGTGTATATTAAATCTCATGTTACAATCAATTTCAACTCCCAGAAGTTTAGTGTGAGCTGATGGGGAGATTATGGTGTTGTCTCTTGATACAATATTAAAATTGGTAGAGGGTACAATTGACTTTGTGGGTTGGAATACCATGAGGTTTTTTTGGGGGTTCAGAATTAGACAGGAGTTCATTAGCCAAGTCTCTACTGCTAGGAAGGATTGTTGTGTTAGTGTTTGGAGTTCGTGCATGGTAGTAGCAGCGCATATTATTTTTGAATTGTCTGCATATTGGATGAGTGAGGCTTGTGCAACTGAGATGTGAAGGCTATTTGTAAATATTGAGAAGAGTAGGAGGACTAATCTTGACTCTTGAGGAACTCCTAGGATCACTAGAAGAAGGGATTATAGTGTTGTTGCCAACATACTGCTTGCTGATGCCCAGATAGGTAATCCTTGAACCAGGCAAGACTAGACTGACATAAGTTTATGTCAGAAAGGACACTTAGTGGTTTATTATGTGCGACCATATTGAAGGCGTTTGATAAATCTAGAAAGATAGAGGAAGCATATTTATTGCTGTTTCTGTGAAGGTTGACAGTATTGGTAAAAGACATTAGGGCCATGGTTGTACCGTGATATGGTCGGAAACCATGTTGAGCATTGGTAAGTAACTTGTTAACTTGTAGATAATCAGTGATTTGTTTGTGAATGATTCTCTCTAGTATCTTAGTGGAGATAGGATTGCGATAGAACAGTAGTTGGATAGATCAATTAATGTACCCCCTTAATGAAGTAGTATGATGTGAGAAGTTTTCCAGATGATGGAGACTTGGTGGCTATGGATCTATTAATAAGAATGGAGACTGGATAGGCAATTCCCTCAGTTGTTAGTTTTAAGAATTCAACAGATAAATTGTCTGCAGCTAGAGTAGTGGGTTTTAGTTTCGTAAGCAGTTTTTTTATTGTTTTGGTTGATACAGGTTGCAGAGAGAAGGTGGTATTGTTTTTACTTGGCATAGGAGTAGTTGTTATGGGAGTTTGCATTTGACCTTTGGAGAGGGCTAAGAATGTTTCAGTAAAGTATTTGGTGAATTGGGTGGCAATGTTGTCACTGGCATTAGTAGTAGTTGGGTGGGGTGTCCTGACTCTACCTGGTAGGAGTATATTGCCAGTTGCTGACCAGAATTTTTGTGGGTTATTTTGGTCCCTAGTTTGGATATCAGAGTAGTAATTTATCTTGTCCTGTTTAATTTGCCTCTTTCCTTTGTTTATAAGCTCCCAGCAGGTTTGTAATGTGGTTTCTAATCTAGTTTTGTACCAACTGTCCCAGGCCTTTTCTCTTGCCTTTAGTAGAACCCTAGTTTATTTAGCCATGGAGAAGAGTCTGATTTAACACATATAGTCCTGCGGGCAGCCTGTGTATTTAGAATGGTCAGAAAGGTGGTGTTAAAATAATTTACTGCTTCTTCTAGAGGTAGTAGTCTAAGGGGTTCCCAGTTACAATGTTTCAGGATATTTATGAGGGTGTTGGAGTTAATGTTTTTTTGTTGTCTCTTATTTCTTGTTATCTAGTTTGTTTGATTGGGCTAGTTTGATGTCTAAGTAAATAGGTTGGTAAGTGGCCACTGAGGCTCTCAGGTAGAGAGCCAGAGTGCAGGGAGAGGGCTGGCTTATTTGTCAAGATCCAGTCAAGAGTGGAATGCCTGTTGAATGATTTGTTAATCCTAGCAGGTGTTTGTATGAGCTGGGTGAACTTATGTAGGTTGATATAGTTGTTGGGATTTTGTGAGTTTCAGTTTGACCAATCAATATTAAAATCTCCCATAACTATTATTTTTTGAGGTAGTGTTTTAGTAGTCCAGTTCAAAATATTTTCTAATGTATAGATGTTATCCCCTGGTGGGATGTAGATACCTATGATGTTTATGTGTTTCTTGGGGTTAATGTTAAGTTTGGTAATTAGTACTTCAGCATTGTCAAATTTGGGGGTGTTGTGCTCTAAGGTTTCTAGAGACAGATGTTTTTTTTTTAAAAAAAGCAGTGCCAAGCTTCCACCTCTTTTGCCTGTCCTATCAAGATGTACGATACTGCAACCTGGTCGGAGTATCTCATTACTGGAAATGTTGGGTTTTAGCCAAGTTTCGGTGATGAGTGCTATGTCAGGTGTGTATAGAACAAGACTGGCATGCAATTCAAGGATTTTTGTTGTTGATACTTTTAATGTTAATATTTAGTAGTAAGATGTCTGATTTGTTTCTAGGAGGACTGGTTGTCGGTTGAGAATTGTTGATACTTAGGGAGATTGAGCTGTTTAGGTTAGGGTTTAGATTAGGGTTTGGGCCAGGGTTTGGGATATCTCCCCATTGCATGTAAGTTTGGATGCTATATTAACGAGAGTTTTTAAGAATTTGACTATGTATTTATCATATTTTTGAGAAATTCTGGGGATATTTGGGTGAGGGAGTAGGGTGTAATGCGTGTGATGAAAGGCCGTAATGTTAATGATAGAGCAGGACATGGAAATGTTGGTGGGTTTTAGTTTTATGGGTAGATGTGAAATGTCAAGAGGGATGGTTTAGGTTTTTCTATTTTGGTGTGATATGAGGAGATATGTGTAGCTAGTGTAAGGATTTTTAAAGTGACTGTATTTAGGAATAGCTGGTTCCAATAATGTGGTGGGGTTCAAGTGGGGGCAATTTTGTTAGGGGTGAGAGGAGGTTTGTGGTTAGTATAATATAATAGTAATATAATAGTAATAAATATAATAGTAGTTAAAGTATTTATAGCATGATGGCTGTACAGAAAACATTAAACAGGGGTATTTTGATGTTAGTAATAATTTACAGACAGACAAGTAGTAAGGTAGTTTAAAACTGATGATGAGAGAGATATGAAAGGAGAAATTATAGAAATGAGCAGGAAGATAAATGAACAGAGGAGGAATTGTAGTTAGTGGTGGGGTGTGAGAGAAGGAGGAAAGGTAAGAGTTTAGGAAATTAGTGCAGGATGAGGAAGAGAGATAAGGTACAAAAGATTGAGAAGCAAAGCAGCTGTAAGAGTTGGAGAAAAGTAACCTCATTAAAGATAGCCATGTGAGCAGGAAGATTAGAGTCATCTTTGGCATAGGTGCTGTTTAAGCAAACCTTTGAAACTATTTAAGTTTTGTATATATGTGGGGATTTCATTCCAGAGTTTTGACACATGATGGGAGTAGAGAGAGTCTCCAACAATGGTGAATATTTTACTGATACATAATAAGAGTTTATTGCTAGAAAGAAGGTGTCTAGTGGCTGAAAAGTACAGTGGAGTATTTTGTGATGGTGGGCATTTCTCTGGAGAGTACAGTAGTTGTGGGCAATGATTAGTTGTGAGTATATCAATTGGTTTGTGATTTCAAGCCAGTGTGTTTTAATGCAAGGCTGTAGCATGTTTTGTAAGGGTGATTGGTTGCAGATGTAGATATTTTGTAGTAGCAGGAGGCTAGTTTGGTTTTATATGTAATGTTGATATTTGTAAGAAGTGGGTAAACATATAACAGAGAAGGAAGGATGTATGTTGCTGCTAAGGTAATCCTTGCTTGATCTGTCAAGTACTGTTTACTCCTATAGAGGGAGTCTATCTTTTGGTGAGTTTTCTTGATGGAATGAAGTATTGTGTTTATCAAATTTGAGGTTGTCATCTTTTATGGCCCCAAGTAGTTTAGTTTCACGTATGGTTTTTATTTTTGTGTTATCACTTGAAGGTAATGTTAAATGTGTGTTGTTTTGGAGTATATAGCATAAGCTTGTTTTTTTTAGCATTAAACAGCAAGTTAGAAATGTTTAGCCATATCTTAATGTCAGTGAAAGATTTTTGAGTGATTTCCTGTAATTTTGTTTCAGATGAGGCAGAGCAGATCAGGGTTGAATCATCGGCATATTGTACAAGAGTGGAAAGTGTTGTAGTGGTATGAAGTCCATTTATGAAAATATTAAATAGAACTGGGCTGAGTGTTGACTGTTGGGAAATGCTACCAGAAATTGACTGAAATACTGAAAGGTTTTCTTGCCATTTAGTTGCCTGCTGATGATTGCCAAATAACTGCAAATTCAGGAGGGGAACGGACAAGGAAAAGTGAAGAAACAAGGTTGTCCTCATTTCTGTATCGGTTTACTATTTTTGTGAAGTTGAGGATGGCAGTAGTAGTAGTAGTACTGTGGTTGGCCCTGAAACCAGGCTGGGTGTTGGGTGTTGCAAAAACAATGTTAAAATCTTGCAGCAATGCACAATCTTCGCACAACTGCAAATGAAGCTATAAAACTAAGGTGTCAGAACAAACTAAAAAAATGCAAACAAATAAGCAATGGACAAAAAGCCGAAAAGTACAAACAACTATTACCATACAGATCACTATAAGTGTATCTTAAAATATTTAAGCAGAATTTTAAATAAAAAGCTTGAGCCAGATTCCATAAAGTTCGTGGAAGTTATCTGTGGACAGTGCAGCATGCCAAAGGAAGACTTCAGTGCTCCTGGTGTAGCCTGATTCCAGAAGTCATTCTGATGTAAGACTGAGTACTTAAGTATTCAGTGTAGTATCCTATTCAGGATTCTGTGCATGCCATCTAATTCCAAAACACATGGGGCGCACATGCAACTCAAGTGTGACAAACAGCCACAGTGACTCCGTTTCTAAAATACTTTCTGGATGCCAAGGAATTCAAGCAAATACTACATATTATGTTGAAATCCATAGCAAAATATCAAAAAAATATATTAAAATGCAGCCTGCTGTTTATATACTGCAACAGGCTGCAATGCTGCAAGCCATAAATGAGGCAGTGGCTGTGTGTCCTAGAAAGCAGCCAGTTAGAGTCAGAGGTAGGCTGCAACTAAACCAGTAGTCAGGCCAGCAAATAATCGACAGATACCAGCTAGACAAACAACTAACCCCATCCCCCTTGAAACCAAAGTGTGTCTCAGCCTGGTTGTACTTACATCTGGGACATTCCAGAGTCACAAGGTGAATGCTGTGGGAGTATCATAAACAGCTGCCAGCTGTATCCTGGAAAAATTCATGGAAGCAATGTACAGTAAGGTGGATAACTACATCACTTTCCATCCACTGCCATGGAGTGGAGAAATGTAATGCACCAGTACTATGACACTGAAAACTTCCTACATGTACTCAGTGCAATAGAGTGCATGCACATACCTATCAAGACACCAGTACATCCAAAAGCAGACAGATGCCTAAACAGAAACGGATGGCCATCCACCAACTACCAAGTTGTATGTGTAGCACATGGCAGCATAAAAAATCATGACAACACACCCTGAAAGTGTTCATGATGCTTCAAGTTGGAGGGAAAGTGGACAGAGGGCTGCATTCCAGGAGGTAAAATACCTGAGGGAATGCTACTGGGTAAGTACAGAAACACAGCTAGGATGGAAGTTAAGGATACCTTCACAACAATATTCATTACAAGCAAAAGTGTTTGCATACCCCACAACAGGTGAATGTGGTTATCCACTTGAGCTGTGGCTAATGAATCCATACCATGAACCATCTAACCCTGTACAGGAGGCCTACAATAGAGCACATGCAACAACCAGAAACACCTCAGAGTGTGTGTTTGGTGTATTGAAAGCTAGGTTCAGATATCTGGACACATCAGGGGTGAACTGTAATACACAACTGAAAAGACAGCAACAATGATAACAAGGTGTGTCTTGCTGCACAAGTTGCTAACCAGAACATATGGCAGTCTTCCAACTGCAGATGTGGGTGAACTATCCCCCAAAATCCCAAATGTCTGAAGAGTACAGAAGTCACAGGTGCAGGCAACATAGGGTGTGTCCACAAGTGCAGGCAGCACAGCAGTGTCTTACCCAAATATTTGAGTCATAACAAACTGTACATGAGCACACAGACCAAACATTGATCTTCAGATGTTGACCCACCACAGCAAGACAGATTGCATCTAATGACATGTATCTACTAGATGCACACACTGAGCATCACACATAACATAATCATAACGTGCTCCAACATGAACATATATAAATGTGTCAAAACAGGGATCATCAACTCAGGGCACAACTGACACAGGTATGCATACACACTCATATTGTTGTCACAAATATAAGGGACACAAATCAGTGCTACACATACATACCACTACTCTATAATAGCATGAGAAATCACACAAGACATAATGCAGAAATTTTAATTTCAGAAAACACATATCACAGTACAGTGGTATTGCAATAATATGAGCTAGCTATGTGTACCATACTGTTGGACACATTCTAATGCTGTCTAGAGTGACCTCTCTGACATCTCACACCACTGTCCACTCTGCCCTGACGATGTATAGACACATCTTGTCCTGGTTACTTTATAAAGGAGATGGATGGGGCTATAACACCATGTTTAGATGAAGGAGCATGACTGCAAGTTGAAGGCCTTGTAATTGGCAGGACCACGCTAGATGGGCCAACACTTGAACTCTCTGCAGGTTGGACCACAGACAGTGATTCTGGATGGCCAATGGTGGTTCTCCAGACAGGTAGTCTGCCTCTCCCATGTTGGAAGCTGCTGAGCACAGTCACGGAACACAGAATCCTGGTGGGAGTATGGCACTGCTCCAGTATTTTAGAGGGCAGGGTTTCCACTGACATTGTCACAGTTAGCAGACATTCATTCTGAGTGGCCAATGCAGCCATAATCTCATTGTGTCTGCATTCCTGTCCTTAATGCATGACACATAGCTGGTGTGCCACATGATTTGTGGCATTGGCAAGTGCATAGATGTCTGAATGATGCCATTGCTCTGACAGCTCCTTTGCCTGCGGCGGGAGGCAGACATCCTATGACACTTGGCCACGCACATCTGCTCAGCTACATCTACTGCAATACTCTTTTCTTGGTTGTTGTGTGGAAGTGCCAGCAGCAGTGCTCTCATCTCAAGTGTGTTGGTCAATGACTTCACCCTGTTCAACATCTACTATGGCAGCATCCTCTGAATGACTAACAAGTGGACCTCCACATCTGAAGCTACATCTGCTGCAACATCACTGTCAAACTCATGGATGGACTCTCCAAACAACTCAAGGTTCTCTGTACCAGGAGCAATACAACCATGTCGAGACACATCTTGAACAACATCATGATCACTGGATGTTCTAGAAGATACAAAGACAGAGATTGGGACAATGTCCCTACATCATGTAATGGATATCAACAGAGACATATGGCATATATCGCAAACAACGATGACTTCATTTGCAGTCTACAGTATGTATGTATGTATGTTTCACAGACTATACATAAAATAAGGATATACTCTGTTCACTTGGCAACAAACATGACATATGTGATGCATAAAACACACACACACAAATGCACACACGCACACACACGCACACACACACGCACACACGCACACACACACACACACACACACACACACACACACACACACACACACAGAGCAAAACCTCATGGGAAGATGGTGGTGTTGAAGAGGGATGAACTTCAACTATTGTAGGGAAAAACAGCATTACTGATCACACCATTTACACAATTAACCAGCAGAACACAATTAAAACATACAGAATGGGTGGCATACACATACCAGTATTATGTGCACTTGAGGAGGTTGATGCTTAGGCATGGTAAGAAGGTCACAGTATTAATGGAGGTCAACTACAGAGTTAACAGCAAGGACAGGTATGAAACATACTTAATAGCATACTACTGGCAGACTCCTGCTGTGGAGAAGTTGCGGGTTGTAATATAGATCCTGCATTGGGAAAATAAAGAGAAAGACAGCACAGTCATGCATTTATTAAAAAAATACAAAATGACAGCATCACATATACAACACAGTTAAGTTGGTTGCAAACACTCATGCCATGGACATTGCAACTGTACACCAGATTGGCCTGTTTTGACAAATACTGGCAAAAATGTCAGTTATCATTTGTACTATACATTGTTGAAAGTTATGACAATATTGCTGTAACATACCTGGTCTGTCTGCACTTGCAAATGTATGGCTTGCCCCTCCACTAATGTACCTATAATGTACAATGGTATAACAATAAACAGCAGTGGCATGAAATGAGGCTGAGAAACTAACAAGGTAGTGTTCAGTAACAGTATAGATAAACTCACCTGCTGATCCCTGGTTTAGTTCCAAAGTAGACGGACCTGTGAATATGAATGCAAACAGCATTACAAATGTTTGGATTTCTCTTTCTATAATTCAGATGTATCAATATATGTAATTAGACTTATGTTCATTATCCTCACATAATGGGGATGTGTGTGTATGGATCAACTCTACTGTTGTAAATCAAAAACAGCAATACATGACTATGTCTGCTACAGCAATGTGCAGTGATTGTCTCAATCCACAGGCCTGTAATAGGAATAAAGGCATACATGTTCATCCTGGAACTCTAGCTTCAATCCCACCACCAGGATTGCATTGCTCCCCTCTTACTATATGCAGTGAGACCAGAAATACTGTGATGTCATTAAGAAGGTCAGTGATGGTCCACCACTGGTGGCATCCCTGGATCTCTGATGAAGCATCACTCTGTTGGCTGCACAAAGGTTAACATCCAACTATCATCATCTACAGGCTTCACAGGATCAGTTGTGACCTCCAGCTGCATTGATCATGTTGGTGAGGTCTGTCCAGATTTCAGTTCTCCAAACAGTATCACCTGTGCAGCCTAGGAGTCTCCTTCCATGTTGCTGGAGAGCATCAATTATGATGTCATATTCCTGTGAGGAGAAGTTGTCACCCCTAGAATGACTAGCCTTCTGAAAGACAGTGATACATACATGATAATATTCATGTTTTAATCCATTTATGCATTTTATTCAATAGCATATGTCAACATAAACAGTATGCATTCCAGTGCAATGAAAATGTCTGTATAACACTGTGTTTGATAAACACCAAGGTGACATATTACAAGTAACAGCAATGCCTTCATACATAACATTGGTAAAAATCAACATAACTTGTAATAGCTTTACAGCTTATGAATGAGATTAGAACACCTGACAATACATATATATTGCATGGAAGTCCAAAGATAACAGCATCATGCCACATAAGTCTGCTTGCATGTCACATTCAAATACAACAACAAATAATAATCTGAAGAATTTACAGAACACATATGTTAACGTCAGCATCTGTAGCCAGGCCACAGACAGATCCTTAGTATAGTGAGACAGTACTGATAATACCTTTGTTAAGAATCATCACTGAAGACATATCCATAACAACAACATCACATGTTTTTATCTTCTTTGTTAGAAGCCATGAATTAAGAAATACCCATAACATTAACATCACATACTAAATACGGATAGTGTCAGAATTCTGTCATTACACAACAGAGTGCAGGGAATAACCAGCAAGAATTGTAGATGATCCATAAGTCAGCATTCATATATTGTTAACATTTGCAATGGAAGATTGTCAATACAACTACATATGGGACTGAAATAAACGTTTTAGAACACCTGTATGCATAAAGTTCAAGACAACTTCACTCCACTAACTTAAACCAACTTCTGTTAAAGACAACATTTTGAGTAAATATTAATTTAACCAGGTACCTTTTGAAATTACTCTCTTTAAGAGATTTACTAATCACCAAAACAGAAATACTACTAATTTCCTATGTATCCCTCACTCCAAATCACAGAATCAAAGTGCACTTTTTGAGCACCGACATTTAAGTACCATTTATTCCATAAATAATTAATGTAATTCATTAAAATTAACATTTTTGGAATCCCATTCATGCACATCTGCGTAAATTGTTTTTATGCATCAAAATACCTGCATAAACGTCCAGTAGGTATCAATAAATGGTGCCATGTGCGGCATGTGCCTGTTATCTTCTAATGATATTATAACATGACATCAACACCACTTTCAAATACTGATTTTGATACATTCAGTGATCAGACCACAGCTAATTGTGAACTGAATGGTACCTCAGTGAGCATTCCTTTGTTTTTGTATGTTCTACACTTCTTCAAATTGAGGATCATGATGGCTATTTCGAGGAAGCTGAAACATGTCCATGCACCCAACTTAACTGACAAGGAGATGACCCAGATGTTCACAGTGCATGCCAGACTGGAGCAGAGGATGGAACCAGACCCAAGAATTTTACCATGATTAATGTGTGTAACCAGATCATGAGGAAGCATTAACAGAGGACCACACTCTGTCTCACTGGAGTGCAGGTTCATCACCATTATGAGGACCTAAATCAGAGGGATACGGAGGAGTTTCAAAGGATGGTTGCCGAGCTGTGGAGGCAGCCAATAGATGCCTATAGTATTACAGATAAATATATATATATATATATATATATATATATATATATATATATATATATATATATATAGATATATATATATATATATAGATACACACACAGTATATATATATATATATATATATATATATATATATATATATATATATATATATACATATATATATATATATATATATATTTTCCTATCAGATTATCAAGCTATGGAATAAAGGATTTTCGCTCCTTCAGTGTGTGTTTAATAGACTTAGAGCAGTGCTGGATTTTATGTGTTGGCGATTTAAATATTCTACGTGCACGCATACTTTATGTTTAACGCGCACAAGTGGTTGCTTTGGCGTTTGTTGATACTTGGGCTTGGTGTTGTTATTTGTGTTACCTGCATTGGCGGGTTGGAATTACTATTTCTTTTGGAGTACAAGTGGATTGTATAGAAACTCTTTGGTACGATGGCTGAAGGGAGCGATTTGAAAAAGTATATTGATACTCTGAGTCTGGATAAAGAAGACGCGACTTGGCTTGATGGCAGACAGTGGAAATGAATACGAGTAGTGCAGAGAGTAGCACTATGTCACAAATGCAATATGATTTTAAAGAACTGGCATTTATCACAAAAAAGTATCGTTCAACAATATGGGACATTAAGCTACTTAAGGCTTATCTTAATGCTGATTTAATACCACGAGGTTTACGAATTTATGTAGAACCAGGTGTGAGAAAGGAAAATGTTGATTTTTTGACAAAATGGCGTACCATACAGACAAAGGCATCCAAATTGTTTATCGAATTGTTAATTTCATTTTATGAAGATAGTTTAACCAAGGTTAAACAACGAGTGGATGACTGTTTAGAATTAATGCAAAAGTACAGTGAAATGGATGGCTTTAGTGGTCAATTTAATAAATATATGGAAGAAATGAATACTTTTGATACTGAGGTTAAAACTAAAAAGTCAAAAAAGTTTAATAGAGATGTAGGTGACGCCAAGAATGATAATACCTACACCTGGAAACAGCCTAAAAGGGAAGTGCGTTTTAGTGAGAACGTTAAACCTAAACGCATTAAGCGTAAAAGAAGCAAGTCAATTTTGAAATCCACATTATATGGCAATAATCCTGAATCTAGTACATCAGAAATGTCCTCTAATGCAGTTAGCATGGATACAGACCTTGAGGTACCTGAGATACTTTCTCCTATACATAAGAAGGTGAGATCAAAAGAAGGCCCTTTAGAAGGGGTGGAAAGAAACATTGGAAGAGAATATTTGAAAGAGATGAGGGAGAAGTTCGAGAGACTGATGGAAGAGAAATAGATGATGAAGGACTTATAGTAAATCTAACTCAGTATCAGCTGAATGCAGATGAAAAAGCTGTGTTGAATAAAGGCTTTAATTATGTACCTTCTTTCTTTTTGTCCCAACATGATATGTGTATGGATGTCAAAAATTTTTGTAGAAGTTTGAATTTAAAATATTTTTTTCATGCTAAATGTGACATTTCATCTACTTCTGATTTCAGATTTAAAAAAAGTAATTTTGTACCCCCTTACCATCCTAGGGTGAGATTATTTGAAGAAAGTGTACTTGGTGAACTTCATAAAAATCAAAATAACATCTTCAGACACCATGGGCATAACTTGACATCAAATGAAAGGGCAGCTTTAAAAGGATTGATGGAAAATAAAGATTTAGTGATACTTAAAGGAGATAAGGGTGGTGCTTTGGTAATATGGGATGTAGAGGGATATACAAAGGAAGTTAAGAAACAATTAGGTAATGACAGGTTTTATTTAAAACATTTGTCTGATCCAACTTCTGATTTAAAACAAAAAACTGATAAAAGATTAAAAGAATTTAAATCTGAAGGATATATTGATGAAAATTTACTAAGAGAATTGGTAGTTAACACCCCGAAACCCCAATTATTTTATATATTACCAAAGATACATAAAAATACTTTTCCGCCCCCAGGTATACCCCATAGTATCAGGAATAGGGTCCCTTACAGAGTCAATTTCAGCCTATTTGGAGCAACATTTGAAACCTTTATTAGGCCTTGTTAATTCTAGAGTTAAGGATACAAATGAGTTTTTAAAATTAATGGATGATATATGGTTGTCTGAAGATTGTTATATTTGTATACTTGATGTACAATCGTTATATACAAGTATTCCTCACCATGGGGGTATAAAAGCTGTTAGATATTGGTTATTACAGTATGGTTTATATTCTTCTGAACATTGCTCTCTGTTGATTGATTTAATGGAAATTGTGTTGAAAAATAATGTTTTCTTTTTTGGAAAGGAATGTTATCTGCAAGTAAATGGTACTGCAATGGGTACAAGATTTGCACCAATATATGCAGATCTTTTTATGGGGTACCTAGAATGTAGTTTGATTTATGAGGAAGATTTTCCCTTTAAATCAAAATTAATAATGTGGCGTCAATACCTCGACGACTTTTGGGCCATATGGTCAGGTTCATCAGATGAATGGGATATCTTTGTTGAGCATCTAAATTTCAATGTATTTGATATTGTTTTTGTGGAGAGGAAAGAGAAAAAAGCTATTGATTTTTTAGATGTACATGTGGTTTTGAATGATGATGGTACCTTAGGGACAAGTCTTTATAGGAAACCATTTACTAAAAATTCACTATTGAGGGCAGATAGCTGTCATCCAAAACATGTTATTTCAAATATTCCAAAAAATCAACTACAGAGAGTTAGACATATATGTAGTAATGAGGAAGAATTTAGAAAAGAAATAAAAAACATGGGTTTTAGATTTAAACAAAGAGGCTATAATAAGAAGGATATAGATAAAGAAATGTCAAAAGCTTTAAGTATGAAGAGAAATTTGGAATCTAGAGATCTATTTGAGGATGGGAATGAGAATGTTCCTTGTAGGTTAATTACTACTTTTGGAACTAATACGTTCAAACTTCGACATATAGTAAATAATTATTGGTACATTTTAAAACAGGATCAGTTTTTTGGTGGTTATTTGGGTGAGTATTGTAAATTTGGGTATAAAAGAGGTAGGAATATTGGAGAGTCTCTCTCTTGGTATAAGAAGATGAGAAAGAATAAGAAAATTGAAAATATAAGTATAGGCTGTAATCCATGTGGTAGATGTATATATTGTAATATTATCCCTAAAATAAAATCGTTTACATCTATTAACATCTCTAAAGTTTTTTATATAAAATATTTGATTACGTGCAAAACAGAGTGGGTTGTATATATGGCAATATGCCGATGCGGGGCATTTTATGTAGGCCAAACGTCGAAATCTTTTAAAAGTAGAGTGGCATTACATATTAGTGACATTAAATGTCAAAGAGCACAAAGTGCACTTTATAAACATACAATTGACCATAATACAGCCCATTTTATATTTGTTGGGATAGATGCAATAAATAGAAATATTATAGGGGATGATAGTAAACATCAAATATTGGATAAAAAGGAGAGAATGTGGATTTTGACCTTAGGGGCTTTGTATAGGCCAGGGTTGAATGAGAACTTATAGTGAATTGTATTTTATGTTGCTAGTTCTATATGTATGTGCGTATATATATGTATGCATGTACATGTATGTGTATGTGTATATGTATTTATGTGAGTATATGTATGTGTGTATGTATATATATATATATATATATATATATATATATATATATATATGTGTGTATTTGTATTTAGAAAAAAATATATATGTATATTGTTTTGGTTATATAGGGTTAGTATGATATTGTGTGATATGTCTCTTTAAGAGAGACGTATAAATGGTGACTGGTGTTTGTTTCTTGATCCACTGATGACGCCTAAAGGGTGAAACCGGTTTGGTTTTGGATTATTTGCTGACTGCGAGCTATGGAATAAAGGATTTTCGCTCCTTCAGTGTGTGTTTAATAGACTTAGAGCAGTGCTGGATTTTATGTGTTGGCGATATATATATATATATATATATAAATATATATATATATATATATATATATATATATATATATATATATATATATATATATATATATATATATATATATATATATATATATATATATATATATATATACATTCCTATCAGATTATCGAAGTTTCAAAACTTCGAATGTCATATGGTTGGGACCATGGATTGAAGTTTTGATACTTCAAACGTTTTGAATGCAGATTATGGTATAGCGTGCAACAAGGAATTTACCCTTTTCCACAATGTAGTGCAATCTCGGAGATGGTATATTTAGTTAGCAGGAGGTGTGAGGGGAGCAGAGGGGCTTGCCCTCCTGCAAAAACATTAAAAATAGAATTTTTTGGTGTTTTATTTTTTTTTTTTAATGTTCTGAGTTCCAAAACATCGATCATATGGTCTCAGCCATATGGATTTCGAAGTTTCGGAACTTCAATAATCTGACATAGATCCAATTAAATATATAGATATATATATATATATATATATATATATATATATATATATATATATAGATATACAGATATATTATCAGATAGATGCTTTTATAACCTTGTGTTAGCTGCTGTGACAATTAGCTTGTGGGGATCATTAAGTAGCCTTGGTATATACTGTCCTTTTAACTATGGATTTGATTCCCATGTTAATTTATTTAATAATGTGCATAATATTCATAAGTATGTCCTTTGTAGATGTACATATGTCTTACAAGGGTTCCTATTATATAATCGAAGATGCAATTCTTTGAATGCGTCTTGATCTAACTTGAAAGCACAAAATAGCAAAATAGCAAAATGGCATGTAAGCGATTTCTTTCCCTGGAAAAGGAATTGCTTGGCCGCCTCCTTTACTTTGCCATTTTCCTCACTGTAGTGTGATCTCAGAGTTGGTATATTTAAGTAGAGGGGTGTGGGGGGCACAGCACCCCAGATCAGGAGGTGTTGGGGGTGAAGTCCCCCACTTTATGTAATGTTTTGAAATTTTTATTTATTTTTTTTTTGTGGAACAGCAATTTTTTTCCCTGGGGAAAAAAATCGTTGTTCCAAGTGTTCGGGATTGTAAGCTTTCACTTACATGGGGTCACAGACAACCCTCTCCTCCTCCCACAAAACACAAATACATGTGAGAGATGCAACTATACGGCCAAACTGGAGGCTGAGCTCTCTCAACATAGGACTGGCAAGACCAGTCAGGAGGAGAAGGTTACTACACACACTATAGACCCAGTCTCACATAGTACCATCACAACCTCAAATCATACACATAAACACACAAAGACATACTCGGCGGCTCTGATCAAAAATCTACCAAAACAGCAGAGGCCACCAAAGCAGGCACCCAAACAACCACTACCTCAGAACACAACACCTGCAACACATAGACCTCACAGTCAGAGTGTCAAACAGTCACAGCCCTTAAGGCCAAACACAATGCCAGACACACTAGTCATTGGTGACTCCATAGTCAGACACACTGACGTCCCGCTCACCAGACCGAGTAAGGAGAAGGTCACAGTAAGCTGCCTGTCGGGCGCTAGAATCCGCCACATAACGCAAGCACTCAGGTCTCTCAACAGCAGGTACAAATACGACTCAGTCATTGTCCATGCTGGTGTAAACGACCTGAGACGTACCTCCTTGGACTACATGAAAAGAGACATTGAGGAGCTCTCTGATTATGTAGCCCAGGCAGGTATGACCCTGACCTTGAACAGTATCCTACCTTCACCAAGAATGATACCACAATACAGAGATAAGATGATCAGCTTTAACAATTGGCTTAAACTCTGGTGTCATTCAAAGGGGATCCAATGTCTGTCTGCCTGGGATGACATGCTGGACAAGCCACGCTGCTTCGCAAGGGACGGCTTGCACCTGTCACCCTGGGATTCGGATATTGGCAAAGGCTCTTGCCACCCCCATAGTGCCTTTTTTAGGCAAGGCTCAAATTCTAAACCTACCACCCTAGAACACAAAAAAGGAAAAAAACTAAGGGTAATGCAGCTCAATGCCAGAAGTCTAAATCTCAAAATGCACGCACTCGAGGCCCTTCTCAGTATGGAGAACATCGATGTCTGTGCAGTGACAGAAACCTGGTTCAAGGCTCCTGAGAGCACCCCAGTACTATCAGGTTTTACCTCTTATCATGCGTTCCGGCCCCAAAATCCGGACAATACCAAGAAAGGAGGGGGGGTATCCATATTCATCAAGGACACCCACACCTCAAGACTGGTGGCAACACACGATGCATCGGAGACCATCCAGGTGCAATTAACCATAGGCAAGACTGCTCTCTAAATTGTAGCATGTTACAGGCCACCCTCACAAACGCAGGAACCTCACATGGCCTTCCTGAAAACACTAGAAGGGATAAATGTATCACCAAACACCATCATACTAGGTGACTTCAATTACCCTAATATAGACTGGGAACACTACTCAAGCCCAAACACCCTAGCCCAAAAGTTCCTGGAATTCATAAACTCAAATGCCATGGAACAACTAGTCACCATCCCCACAAGAGGAGAAAACATACTTGATCTCATCATCACGAACATGGGAGCATAATGTTCAACACCGGAAGTATACCCCTCACTGGTGAGATCAGATCACAAACTAATCTCGCTGGAGGTCCTCATCCCACCCCACCTGAAATAAAAAGACCACAGTAAAGAACTTCTCGAAGCCGACTTCACACTTCTAAAGACTAGTGTGGTCTCCTTTAAGGCCCCGAGCATGGAAAACAGTACTCAAGCCGCTGAATAACTTACAAATGCCTTCTACCAGCACCTGCAGGACTGCAAGGATAAGGCAATCCCAAGCAAAACAAAGACTCTTTGTACCAAAGGCAAGCGTCCAGTCTGGTGGACCCCAGCCATAAACAAACTCTACAACAAAAGGAGGAAGCTACTACAAGATAGAGCAAAATCCTTAAAAGGTAAGACACCCTTGATCACTATAAGTAAAAAACTAAGAGCTCTCATAAAATCATCCAAAGCAAATTTTGAGAGAAAAATAGCTAAAGACTCAAAAGACAATCATAAGGCCTTCTTTAGCTATGTTAGAAACCTGGGAGGAAACTCCCAGATATGCTCAGAACTAGTTCAAAATGATGTGAAGATTACTGATCCTACAGACATTGCCAACATACTGGCTGACAGGTTCAGTGCAAACTTCTCCCCCCCATCCCCGCAAAAGGAGAGATATCTATACCAAGTGATTGCAGCCCCCCAAACATCTCCAACGCCCAAGTGAGAACTGCTCTCTCCAAAGCAAAAAACACAGCATCCATGGGACCTGATGGTGTCCCCGGCTGTGTGCTCCACGAACTCAACGAGGAATTAAACCCACAGCTAGGACAGCTGTTTAATCATAGTCTTACCTCTGGATACGTACCCAGGGAGTGGCGCACTGCAACTGTGGTCCCACTTCACAAAGGCGGTGCCTCCACTGACCCTGGAAATTACTGGCCCATTAGCTTGACAAGCCTTATCTGCAAAGCCATGGAGAGGATCATAATGGACCTCATAAATAAAGACATAGGGAATTTGCAGACTTTGGATCCATCCCAGTTTGGCTTTGTCAAAGGCAGATCATGCCTTCTAAACTTGGTTGACTTTTTCGAAACAGTCACCAAAGCCATTGATGAGGGAAAGGCAGTCCATACAGCCTACCTCGATCTGGCGAAGGCCTTCGATACAATACCCCACTCGGGTATCATTGAAAAACTCATCAGCTTAAATGTTAACCCATACATCACAAGATGGGTTGCAAACTGGCTGAGTGACAGAACCCACAGGGTCAGAGTTGCTGGCGCCATGTCAGACTCAAAGCCTGTCACAAGTGGTGTACCACAGGGCTCAGTCCTGGGCCCACTCTTGTTTGGCATCTACTTTTCCAAGTACAAGCAAACACAGGAGGGTTATGGCTGACAAAGTTTGCAGATGACTGCAAACTGGGCCATAGTAGAAAACACATCTGACACAGATATCCTTCAGAAGGGTCTCACAGAAACGGATAACTGGTGCCAGAGCCATGGCCTAAAGTTAAATGCCAAAAATGCATAGTCATACCCTTCGGGAAAAACAAGGTTACCCCTAGCTACCAAATAGGTGGCAATCCACTGAGCACAGAAGAAGTTATCAGGGACCTGGGGACCCAGGTTGATAGTAGTCTGTCATTCAACACCCATGTAGCTAAAGTAGTTAGGAAGACCTTCTACATTGCCCACCTTATCATGAAGGGATTCTCATCTAGATCAAGGGAGGTCATAGTCTCCCTATACTCATCACTCATCAGACCAATGATTGAGTACAATGCCCCATTCGAATGTATCTGACCCGACACTTGCAGCAGCTGGAGAGGCCACAAAAGTTCCTCACCAAAAGGATAAAGGGTCTCAAACATCTGTCCTATGCTGCCCGACTGAAAGAACTCCAGCTCTATTCAGTCGCCACCGCTTGCTCAGAGGTGACCTTTGCCTAACATACAAGGCCATGTCAAACCCAGATTTGATGAATATGCTTCACCTCAAAAATCTAGATCCGTCAGAGCCACAAGGGCGGAGACTTAAACCTCGACACGGCTATTAATAGGACGTGCTGGAGGGATAGATTCATCACCCAAAGACTCCCTATGCTGTGGAATAAAATCCCGGTATATGTGAGGCAGAGCACCTCGCTGGCCTTGTTCAAGAGAAATCTTGACCAATGGATGGGAGATCGCAGATATACCCCAGGGATTACCTCAGTGTCACTGCTCGACAGAGGCACAGCAAAATAATGGGTATAGTTCCCCATACTAAAGGGGTGGCGTAAGCCACAAAACTATGGGCTAGGCTTGTAAATGCCCTCGGGCAGATAGCCTAGTATGAACCTATGAACCTATGAACCTATAAATCAGTATTCACTTTTTTAAGCATTTGCTGATTTAATATAGACCCTTTTTCAACATCTAACTACATAATTTCTCATAGCCACTGTCATCATGCATCTCAGAAAACTATGGCACTTAGCCCATGTATAATCTGCTTTTTGGCTTTATTTCTTAGCTGCCGGTAGCTATCAAGGTTTACTCGTTTTTTGTTGGCTTGATAATGTCCATGCTTTGTTCCTGGCTTTTAGTAGCTGTTTTCTGTCCTTGCTTAGCTATGGTACATAGTTGGATTTTACTTTTATGTTTCTGGGTGGTGCTAGGCTATTTAGGATGTCTAGGAATTTGTTTTTGAAGTATAGTACAGTAACATCTAGTTGGAGAGTTTTCAGTGGGTATCAGTCACAGTGTTCGAGGACTGATATGGAAATATGAGGTGTAAAGTGTTTTTCTATTTTGTATTTGTTTGTATATGTATATGATATTTGTCTTTAGCCACTGCCTGACTTGGTGTGTAGGAAGGTAGTCACTAAGGGTATCTGGGAGCCTGCCTGATTGATAAGCCAGTACAGGTTTGTAGGTTAGTGCCCAGTCAGGTATAGATTGCCAGTTACTGGATTTATCTATTCTAATAGGGGATTATATTGTTTATGTGAATCCATATAGGTTGATGAAGTTAGAGGGGTTATCTGTGTTGTAGGTAAGCTGGTCAGTGTTGATGTCACCCATTATTAAGGTTTCTAGATTACAGGTTGTGGATGTCCAGTAAAGAAAATCTTCAGCTATAGAGAGGTTATTACCAGCTGCTATATAGATTGCTATTATGGTTATATATTTCTTTGGATTGACTTCTAAGCAGGTTGCTAGTATTTCTGCATTATTAAGAGTTTGTGGATTTGGGTCTAGGTGCCATAGTTTAAGTGTGTTTTGGTAGATTATGGCTATGCCTTCACCAAGTTTATGTGTTCTATCTAACCTGTGGATGCTATAGCCTAGTGTTAGGATTTCTTCATTGGCTCATTGGCCCAAGAACACTGGTAGCCGTAAAAACAATCAATTATGCACAGAGAAGCTGAGTTTGCAACTATTAGTATCTCTTTTCTAAACTGAAACCCTTGCTGGCTGTTAGCTCAGCCTGTAAAGCAACTGGTCAGTGTGTCTGAAGCTTGGTGTGCTGTGGGTTCCAATCACATAGAGGAAACCTATATCTGTACCTGTTAACTTCTACATAGCATTTTTTGGAAGAAACATTTTGCAATACTTTATATTCATGTTTATGTTGTGCATGGTAACAACTCACTGAGATAGTCTTCAAATTTATACAGATATGGCTGAAATGTTCTGATAACATGAGCTTTCTAATGAATGGGCTTGTAGAGCAGTAACCATTAGTTTAAGAATTATATGCTGACTGTTTGCTTGGCCTGTAAAACAACCAGCCAACATGTCTAAATTTTGGAATGCTGTGGTTTCTAACTGACACAGGGAAAACATATATATATATATATATATATATATATATATATATATATCTATATATATATATATATATATATATATATATATATATATATATATATATACAGATAGATATATAGATATCTGTACCTTTTACCTTGGTTAACTATATTGTGCATGGTAACAACTCACTCAGATAGTCTTAGAATTTCAACAAATATGGCCATATTTCTTAATGCTCTGATAGCATCAGCTTTCTAATAGCATGATTAGTAGAGCAGTTATTTGCATCCGGAGATACTGGGTGTGTACCTGTCATCCTCCCAGTGAATGTCCCACATGGGTAGCAGTGGTGAGGATTGAGGATCCTTGATTACTGGCTCAGAGGTGGTGGAGCATCACATATTGGTTGGTGAACAGTGGTGCAGATATTGAACTCCTGTAGCTTGTAACCAGTTGTGACTAAAGAAGGTGTTTGTACTCTCCAGCAGCTATGCGATAAACATTTAGAGTTTCATATCACAATAGTTTTATTTATTTACTTTTGTTAGCTTAGTTAGTCAGGCAGAGCAGGCAAGGATGTCAGCAGATGATTATGGCAAGCTGACAAGGAGACAATTGGCTGAGATGTGCCAAGCCAAAGGACTGGGGCATGTCAACCTGAATAAAGGGGAAATGATTGCAGCCTTAATCATAGCTGCATCACAGACCAGCAACCAGGAAGACAACCAGATTGACATTGGGAATGTACAGCTCTCAGAAACAGGACAGTTCAACTTTTCCTGAGAGGACTTAAAAATCCATCTGGAGTTAAAGAGACTTGAACTGAAGTTCAAACATTTGGAATTAGACTCAGCAGAGAGATTGCGGCATTTGGAATTCAAAGCAGAATCAACAGAGAGACTGTGCCATTTGGAGGCTGAAGAAAACGAGAGGCAGAGGCAGCATGAGAGGAAGATGCTGACCTCTTTGCCAGAGCCATAGAGGTAATGGGGAAAGGAATAACCGAATCCCAGTGGCAATAAAGGTCAGTAAATTTCTTCCAAAATTTACAGAGGGTGATAATTTTGATAGTATTATTCATATGCTTGAAAGGATATGTAAACAGTATAATATCGACCAAGGGCTCTGGGTGTGGTTCCTGACCCCTTTACTCCATGGTAAATCTGTAACTGCTGTTTCTAAATTGTCTGATATTGATTATTTAGACAATAACAAAGTAAAGAAATGTTTATTAGAGTGTTTTAAGTTAATACCTGAAGCTTATAGAAAAATGTTTTGTGATTATAAACACAAGGCAGATGAAAGTGTGTGAGATTATATTGCTGAACTAAGCACTTATTTTCATAGGTGGGTGAGTGGGTGTCAGATCACCACTTTTCAAGGGCTGCAGACCTTTTGGAGAAGGAACATGCCCTTAGTACTTTGCCTGAGGACATGAGAATCTGGTTGGCAGATAGGGAATGCAACAACACAAATGAGCTGAGGGAAAAAGGGAATCTTTAGTTAGCAAGCAGGGCATCACTGCACAGGAAAGGGATACCCAGTGCTACACATGAATATAAGGGAACCCATGGTGAGCAGCCTAAGCCACTCCACCAGTGTCCATTAGCAACTGGGGAAGCCACTAGATCAGGTACAAGGCCAGGCTCAGGGATTAAATGTTTTAAATGTAACTGGTGGGGGCATGTATCATATAGATGTCCATGGAGGCAAGGTGGGGAACGAAAGGTAGGGGACACAGCAAGTGGGAACAATAGAATGACTGTGGTAAGCTGTCTGGAGACAACATGGATACCAAACTACCACAACAGGTTAGATGCTGTCTTAGTAAATGGGAAACAGGCCACTGCTAAGAGATACACAGCCTCTAACCTAACCCTTGTGAAGCTGGTAATGGTTAAAGAGGAGCATTACTTGCTTGGGCAGTCTACTCCGGTCATAGCTTTAGGAGGGGCCCCATTCCAAATACATTTGGCTAAGGTTCACCTTGACTGTGAGGGTAGAAAAGGAAGCAAGCTAGTAGGTTTGAGGATATCCCTGCAGATGTCCTGATAGGCAGTGATTTTGATAATGCAGTACCACGTGTACATGCAGGTAACTACAGTTAGGCTTGGAGACAGGCATGTGGGTTTAATAGCCTGGGGGGGGGGGCTGGCATACTGCACACTTGAAGCCAGGACTGGAGAAGTGGCTACTCCAGGGAGGGAGCTATCCTGTAACAGTGAGACTGAAGGTGAGCCACAGCTGCTGGTGGGTACGGATGTTCCCTTGGACAGAGTGACTGCAAGGGCAGAAGTGAGTAGTAGGACCCATGCTGACAGTGAGGCACCACTGTCAGACAATGCCAGACTTCCTGTGGAAGGGGAGCTGGGAAGGGTTACAAAGAGAGAGTTGAGACAGGCTCAGTTTTCAGACCCTACATTACAAGGTTTGAGGGAGAAAGCTAGGGAAGTGCCTGATTCTCAAGGAGAAGAGGATTTTGTATACTGGAACAAAGGGTTATTGTACAGAGTATGGACTCCTAGGGGAGGGCTAGAGGGTGAGAGAATACAGCAGTTAGTAGTGTCCAGAGCCTAATGTCTGACACGTCTAGCCATAGCCCATGACATTCCCTTTGAAGGTCATATGGGTATAAAGCACGCCAAGAGACGTATTATGCAGAACTTTTATTGGCCTGAGATTGCAAGGGATGCAACAGGGTACTGCAGGACCTGTGAGCAGTGCCAAATGTAGGCACAGCAGGAGACAAGGTCGAAGCTCCTTTGATGCCTTTGTCTGTGACTGAAGAACCCTTTCAGAGGGTAGCTATGGATATTGTGGGGCTGCTGAGTACCTCAGGTTCTACAGGGAAGAAGTATATTCTAGTGGTAGTAGATTATGCTACCCGATACCCTGAGGCAGTAGGTCTGTCCTTCATCGAGGCAGAGAAAGTCACAAATGTTTTGCTAGAGATTTTTACCAAGGTAGGTTTCCCAAGAAAAATACTGACTGACAAAGGTGCCAGTTTCATATCAGATCTGCGGGCTTGTCTGTGGAATCCAAACAAGGAGATGTAAGCGAACTAAAAAAGAACTAGGAACCACTACAAGAGTTCGCTTCTGGAGATCCAAATAAGGGAATGAGACCAAAAGTGAATATATTCCAAAATACGATATGTTTATTCAAAGCCACAAACAATAACGCTTTACACTGGAAATGCGTTTTCGAACGTCTTCATCAGAAACCAAAAGGCTTAATCAATAAAAAACATTCTTATATAAACCTTGTTAATTAAAAAATTGTATAATTAGCCAAAGGCTGGTAATAATAATAACATCAATTTACCAAAAACTTTTAAAAGTTATAAAACAAACTTAAAATGTTCTACAACTAGTCCACAAACCAAATAGTTGTGAATGCAAAATATAAAATATAATTTATTTTATTCTCTAAATTATCTTTATAATTATACTATTGAAAAATTGAACAAATACATTAATAGTCTGAGGGATGTGGTCTACTGCCATCTGCTGGAAAACAAAGCCAAAAACAACAAGAAAATGGTGGTTATAGCTTGGCTGCCCTTAACTTCAATACTGGTAAAAGGGAAAGCATATCATTCAAACCTGGCCCTTTTGTTGCTTCCAAAGTAATCTGCCAGAATAATTCTCTATATTCTAATTTTGTTTCCCACATGCCACCCCTAACCTCCTTAGGAACAACCTCTAAAACAAAAAAAATAAAATAATGCTTGATTACAAGTTTGGGAATGACGAAACAAGGCATTGTTTACATTTTGTTTTTTAATTTCATAGTAATGCTCATAAATTCTAGATTTTAACTTTCTTTCCGTCTTCCCCACATAAAAAGAATGACAGGAGTGGCATGTGGCTAAATAAACAACACCTTTGGTATTACAATTAGAAAATGTGGTGCTTGAAATAAACCTATTTCTACTGGGAATTAGAATACTAGAACCATTCTTAATGTACTGGCATTGGGAACAAAATCCACACTTGAATGTACCCGCTCTATGGGGTCAGTTGGCAGATTTTATACCCCCCCAAACTCAAACAAATTTTTAAAATTTAAATCCTTTCTATATATAAATTTGAGTGGCTGTCTGTGTATATGTTCAAAGTCCGAAATTTGTTTGAACCTATCCCATTCCCTGTTAACCACTTTTTTAATAACAACTGAATCTCCAGTATAGTCCATAACATACGCTTGTTCAAAATTTTTGGTCTCACTATAATAACTATCAATGTTTAAATTACCAGGATCATCTTGACCTAAAATTGGGGCAAACCTCCCTTTTCTGCCCTCTAAAACCTCTTGATACATCTCATCAATTAGATGATCAGGATAACCCCTTTCCCTGAACATGTCCATGACAAATTGACTATCCTCATAAAATTCAAAGTCCTCTGATGTCATCCGACTAGTCCTAACCAGTTATCCCTTAAGAATATTTTTCTTTTGGTGAAAAGGGTGCCCACTAGTAAAATGAAGGTAGGAGTTTGAAAAGGTTTTTTTCCGATGTATCCTAGAAGAAAAATAGTTGTTACACTTACTCAAGGAAACATCTAAATAAATACATTCTTCACTGTTCAAACTATATGTAAAATCCAAGAAATTGATAGTTCCCTTAATATAGGCCAAAAATTCAAAAAAACTTTCCTGAGTATCGGTCCAGAAAATACAAATGTCATCTAAAAAACATTTGAACAGGACCCAACAATTAACAAATTCACAATGATTAATAAATAATTCTCCCACCACGAAAGTATAATATTTGCATATTTGGGGGCACATTTGGCCCCCATAGCAACACCCTTCTCCTGCTTAAAAAATTCCCCTTGAAAATACATGAAATTGTTCTTAAGAATAACCTCCATCAATAGAAGGCAAGTTCTAAAATCATCGGGGGAAAAGTTGCCACTTTCCTTCATGCTTTCTTCAAGCCACAAAAGACCAACATCGTGTGGTATTGATCCAAAAAGATCCACAATATCGAAGGTGACAAAAGTAATATTAGTAGAAAGAAGACTAGTCTTTACTTGTCTAAAGAAATCCCAAGAATCCTTTAACAGTGTGACACTCAAATTGGATAATCCTTTTAATTTCACATCTATATATTTTGCTAGGGGGGTAGTAATAGAACTTTCTGAGGATACAATAAGTCGTAAAGGGGGGTCATTAGGATCTTTATGGACCTTGGGAATGCCAAAAACTGAAGGAACCCTAGGATTTCTGTTTATCAAGAAATCATATGTGTCTAAATCAATTGAGCCTTCTAAAAATAAATCGTTAATTATAAGATTATATATATAGAGTTGTATGAAACATTTCTGTGTCTTCGCCTGTAAATTCATGTTGTGAATGCCATGAGACTTACATTTTTAAAGTTGCCATTTTTTTATGTTTTTTTTTTGTTTTTATTTTTTTGTTTCCATAACAGTGTCAGTTACATTCCATAGTTGTCCTTAAGCTTACTGTACAGATTCTCTTATATATATATTTATACACATCTATCAGGTTCTTGAATTGTGATCATCTTTCTGTAACTTTGGTATTGTACTATGTGACTGGATAGCCATTTATTATTAATTGCAGATTACTTACACATTTCTATAGTGCACCATTAATACTGTGATGCTCCATTGTACACTGACCTGTTCTGAGTTTCTTGTTGTACATCAGCATATTACAATGCTATCTACAAGTTTCACACAGATATCGACATAATGTGCTGGATTCCACAAGCTTTATGGAATCTAGCTCCTTTTTTCTTCCTTTTTGATGAAAAGCTTGAATCTCACACATCTCAGAGTACTGAACAAAATACTCTGAGTGGATGTAGCTCTCTACTAAATATAGCAGACTTGCTAGAGAGGGATCCAGTCAAATAAATCCAATACTGGAGCTCAAGTTCTGTGGTTAGAATTTCAGAAACTTTTAGCTTAATGTCTCAGTGGTTAATGGGGCAGACTCAAAGAATAGGGGTTAAGACTGGTAGCAAGGTAAACAGAAAAGCACTGGAATGCAACTTTAAGTAGGTATACACAGCTGGATCTACTACAGCTGATCGAACTTTCAGAAGTCCAAAGATCATATGGCTGAGACGGAACAAAACACTTTTTACTTACCTTTTTACAGGGGGGGGGCATGCCCCCATGCACTCCCCACACCCCTTGCTACGTAAATATACCAACTCTGAGATCACACTACAGTGAGGAAAATGGTAAATCCTGAGGTCCGAGCTGTACAGCGATCTCAATGCAATGTTTATCGATCTTTCAGAACTTCGAACATATGGTCTCAGCCATATGGGCTTTGGAGTTCTGAAAGTTCAGTCAACCATAGTAGATCCATACAGCTATAAAAAGCACTGACACACAAATCCTAGAGCAGAATTCACAATATTGCCATGACTGCAATCCCATCACATATTAAGGTACCGGGTCTACTTTAATTAACCGAAAGCTGATTCCAGCAAATTCAAATCCATTGACACATATACATCGAACCGCGAAATAAGCAAACTCACAAAACTGTGAAACTCAAAATACTGATTTGTCATACTCGGCCAACCCCACCGCCCGAAACACACTACCTACCCAAACAAAATAAATAAACCACAAACAAACACCAGCCAAAACCCTACTTCTAACCCTACACTAAACCCCACATACACCACTATCTATGCACTCTCCTTAACCCCTCCCTAACCCTAAGATCCGTAACTACCGCACACTTACCCTACGGAGCTATACCCAAACAAAATAAATAAACCACACACATACACTAACCAAACCCCTACCTCAAACCCTACACTAAACGTTAAATACATTAGCCATATTACATTACCTATCTATGCACTTACCTTAACCGACACCCTAATGTCCGTAACTATCGCACACTTACCTTACGGATCTGTAGCTCAGATGGGCCAACCAAAACACTTCTACATTAAGAATTTTGTGGTAATTTCACAGTTTTGTGAGTTTGCTTATTTCAAGGTTTGATGCATTTGTGTCGATGGATTTGCATTCGCTGGAATCAGCTTTTGGTTAATTAAAGTAAACCAGACTACTGGAATACAACTTTAAGCAGTTACATACAACCACAAACAGTAGCAAAACACAAATCCTGTCACAGAATTCATAAGACAGCCACTACTGCAATCCTGCCACAGTCTAAGACACCAGGCTGTGTGGAAATTTATTATTGATACTGTAATAATGTGACCATGTTTTATTTATATACTTATGTTTTTTTACACAGAATGTCTTAATGGGTTAAGGCCCATTTTCAGCAGAATTAAGGAAAAATGTTTCACAGTTATGCAAGAACAATAATACAATCAACTAGACATGATAAATATAAAAATATTTATTGAGAAAGTCAGTAGTAGCAACTCTAGTTGAACAAGTAGGTACAGGCAAACTATCAGTAATGGGAAAAGCACTGTAATTAAACAATACTGTTGATATTGTAAAGGTGGCAAGAGGCTTTCATGAACTACAGATGTTGATGGAAATAACCCATTTCCAACATCAAGGTGCAAATGGAAACCTAGATTCTCAGAGGGCAAATTAAGAGCTTAATATGGTGAGTCATCTCTTGCTTTATAGCACAGTACAGTACATCACCGCAGTACTACCACTGCTACATACATCTAGTTATAAATCTCCCAACCCCTCATCCATTGCACATAAACAAGTCCTCAGTGTAAAGTTTTGTTGCCCCCTCATCTGCAATTATCAAGCCACCCTTTTCTCAGAAATAACAATGATCTCTGATTTGGAGGTAATGAAGTTCATTCTATCGGCTTCACTTTAGCATCATTATGCTTCTAAGGAGTTAAACAAGCAGTGCATCCATTTATTTAATGACAATGAACTATTTTGCAAAGGTTATACACAAGGAAGAGCAAATGGCAGTCTGCTCTTCAAAATAACCCATATCTTGATATTTCTATAAACATACAAATATGATTTTGAAATTTAATATGATATAATGCAATGGGTAGACCTGAATACTTTAGTGTAAACCTTACAAACATTATTAGGCTACTGTAAGCCCTTGAACATGTTCTATTTGCTGTCAATCTGCCACAGAACTCTGTACACTCTTCTTAGTTAAACCATTTCCCTTTGCAGCTACATTGCATTGGTATGACCAACATACCTGGGACAATGTGAGCATACATAGGAGGCAGAGATATGATCCTCATCAGCAGAAACTTTTAACAGCTGTTATCAGAGAGAAGAATTAGGGAATAAGAAGCTCAGATGCAAATATTTCTTGGCAACGTTCACTTCGGGCAGGTAAACACGAGCAGAAATTCTGGCACAGAGGTACATAAACTAATATTAATCCTGCTTACAATTTCCATTTCTGAGTTTTGCTATTGCAGCATGGAGGCCACCAGCTCTCCAATAATGAAGGTGTCAGAGAAGTTCATACCAGCTCCTATATCTCTATATACTCATACTTAACCAGCTTACACTGAAGATGCCAAAATGTCACTGCCCAGGAAACCTAGAACCAAGAAATCAAAGCCTTAGCAAGCCTTATAAATACTGCTCCACCATCTACATACTCAGTGAGAAGTCAACAGGCTGTTACCACTAAAAACATAGGTACAAGCAGAAATGTGTTACTTGCTGGTGACTCTCTTGCTAGACGCATGATCTCTGTGCTCACAAGGCTGACCAAAACAGCATGACAGTTGTCTTTACAGTGCCAGCATCTTTAAAAATATTGATACCCTTCTGTTACTTGCTTGTGACTGTTATGATTATGACCTCATGGTAGCCCGTGTAGATGTGAGTGATCTCAGGTACTATACCTTGAAGGACATTTAAAGAGATGTTTTACAACTTATTATACATGTGTCAAATGCAGGTAAGACTCTGTCCTGAATAGAATATTAATTTTACATAGAATCATATCTAATTACAAAGAAAAGGCAATTCATATCAATAATTGATTAACTTCATTACAGAGTATTCCAAATATGTATGCACAGGATACGCTTACTGCTAGGTCTGCTTCCTTCACAAAGTATGCCTCACATCTCTCATTTCATGGCTTCTACCTGCTGGCTAAAAACCTTGCTATTCCCTAGTGCCTTTTTTAGGTAGATTCTAGCTGCTGGATATCCCAACATAATTGGTACAACTTTAATATGCTCACAATTCTGACTATATTAAGGTAGTCTTATTCAGTGACAGAAGTATAAATAAAAATCTACTTGACACTGAGGCCCTCCTACAGTTGAAAACAGACATATATATATATATATATATATATATATATATATATATATATATATATATATATATATATATGTGTGTGTGTGTGTGTGTGTGTGTGTGTAATGACCAAGATGTGCTCTCAGTATTAAGGCAACACTTACTCTGTAATTGGATTTTGGATTTAGTGCTTACCATGCATTCAGGCCTAAGGGGAATTGAAGGGTCTGTATTTGTCAGGGAGCATACAACTTTTAGCAGGTTCTCATAAACCCTCAAACCTAGCTCTTTAAACTCACACTTACTCAAAACAAAATAAAATGTCACATTATTGCCTGCTATAGTACAGTATCCTAGTCATCAGATGACCATGAATAATTCCTGAATGTACTTTTTGAAATACTCCTAAAAAAACATTTTTTTTTTCTTAATGGGTGATTTCAACTACTCTTTGGTAACCTTGTTCTCCTATACATATAAAGTTGGGTATACTTAAAGAATCCTGAACTGCATGAATTGTAATTTCTTATAGCAAATGGCAAGTGAGACCACTACAGGTCATACAATTCTAGACTTCATTTTTACCAATATCACCCTCCTAATGTGACGCTCCCAGGGTATTCACATCACTTTTTAAATCTGATTACAGACTTGCAATCTTCTCCTTTAAAGCCACAAACCTCACCCCAGTAAACAAATCTACATTTAAAATTTCAAAAGAGCAAATCTATTCAAGTTCTATAATGACATATCTGAATTTGCTTGCAATACCCCTGGCCAACATGAAGCTGCAGCAGATACATTAAAAGTTTGATCCGACTTGGAAAAATGTTTAGACAAAGCAGTCCCTGCAAGAACTATATACAATGGAATGCAAAATACCACAGTGGTCCAGTAGAAGTAACAAGTTCTAAAACAGAACAAAAATATTCTAAATTCTACAATAAATATAAATCAACTTGTTTAACGATTCTAGCAAAAGGGTTGGCAAATAATTAAAAGCTGCCATTATGAAAAACAAACATAAACTAGAACTGGTAGCTGAGGGCAATGATACTTAAAAATCCTTCTTTATCTATTTTATAAATATAAGAAACAATGCCCAGAAGTGTTCTACATTAGTCCAAAACAGTGCTACCTACTCTGAAACAAAGGACATAACAAATATGCTGGCAGATTATTTTAGTGCAAACTTCATCCCAGAGGCAGCCCTTGAAATACTGAAAATCCCTGAAGTGCTAACAACATCTATGAGCTTAAAGGAACATTTCCTATCTGTGCTCTCAAAAGCCAAATATACTGCTTCAACTGTACCAGACAACATACCTTGTATTATAAATAGTGCTAAACACACCCTTGTAGAACTTCTCCTAAACCTGTTCTTCTTATGTTTAACCACTGGGTATGTCCCAAAAGCATGAATGGTAGCATTTGTAATGCATCTGCTTTAGTGAGAACCACTTCCCAGGGGACTGTAGACCAATCAGTCTGACTAGTTTTATCTTTACATTTATGAAGTGCATTATATTCAACTACAATATCAAAAATCCTTTACACCTTGAAAATCAGCAGTTTGGTTTTGTAAAGGGAAGTTTATGTCTGCTCAGTCTAGTAAATGTTCAAGAAAGTCTCATAGATTTTGGATGGAAGTCACACAATCCACACAGCTTATTTGGACCTAGTCAAGGTCATTAAGATCATTTTCATTTGGGTATTGTTAACAAACCACAAGATCTAAATGTAAATTCATACATAGTGAGTTGTGCTGGAAACTGGCTAAAAGGTAGAACCTATGTGGTTAAAGTAGCAGACATTGTCTTCAACAGCAAAAAAAAAAGTAACTTGTGGTATACCACAGGAGTTGGAGCTTGGGTGCCTCTAATTTTGACTATAGCTCTTTGCCCTCCAAAAAACTAACCTTGTTATATGGCTACTGAAATTTTAAGATCACAGTGTTTGACCATAATTGTAAAATTAATACTTAATATGGCATCTTTGCAGCAATAAATAAACAATATAAACCAATGATGTACTTGGTAAAAAAAAAAAAAAAAAACTTTCATCCAAACCTATAATATAGCCAGCATCCCACTGTAAACTAATTCGACAATCAGAGATTTTGGTACCTTAGTGAACATTTCCCTGTGTGTTTGACCATCAAGTAATATCAGTAGCAAGAAAAAAAATCCATTAGTTTAGTGTAAGCTATTATAAAAGTCATCTCATTCAGGTAAAAAGATGTTATTTTCCCTAAAAAATTCCACTTTACTTAGACCAATTGCTAAGTGTAATACCCCCTTTGATATGTTCTTGTCCAGACATATAGCCCTAATAGAAAGACCCCCAGCAGTTTCTGATGGGCTAACTGGACTAAATTCCCTAGGATGCCAAGAGAGACTTAAAGCCTCATCTCAATATTTCATCTCCAACAGGCTTTCATGCGGCGATCTTTGTCTTGCATTCTGTTGTCTTAAGGACTTAAGTTTTCTGGACCTCCTGCATATTGGTAAGACCAATAGCTCCATAACCATTAGATGTAAAAACATCAGCTTCCACCAACATGTAAAAAAATATAAACAAGACACAGATGGAAGAAAATACTAGATGATAACTTCTTAACAAAAATCTGAGCCCCTCAATAAATGTGTTTATGTATTTATTTCTATTTGTTAACTGGGTAATCAGTCTGGATTCAGTGCCCCTTTTCAGTGAAGGCCTGGAGAGAAAAACTCCATAATAAAACACATATATTATACACAGTTAGAGCCAGAATAAAATATGTTGAATAGCAAATACTTAGGGAAATAAACTGATATTAACAATACTGGAAATTAATTATTGAATATTCTATGCCAGATGATATTCACATAAGTTATTATATGTACACAATAATTACTAGTTATTGCTATAGGTAAAAGCATAGTGTAGTAAAACAATTTGGTAGCTGAACTAACTGCTTATATCTTCATTGTAGTAAGAAAGTATTAATTGTTTTGGGGAAGAAACAGGAACAGAAGAATAAAATTCACAGAGACAATTAAAGTATAGGATACATTTTGAGAAGTACCATAACATGATAACATTGGAGAAAGGTGGACACCAGGCTGAACCAAAAATAAAATCAATGATAATACTTTTTGAGAAGGATAAAAGTAAAGGTTAAGAGAAAAATAACGCAAATTTAGAAATAAGCCAATACGGAAATTTAGAAAAAAGATTCTGCCAATAGAGATGACTACAATTAGGGGTATAAATAATAGACAAGAGGGTGTTGGAATTTACTGGAGAAAACTGGCAAAGGATCAAAGGCACTGGGAGAAAATAATAAAGGAGGGAATGCTAATAGAAGGGTAAGAGGCCAAGAATACATTTTGCCTGCAGGCTAGAGACTGCCTTCACTGTCAGGGATTGATTTCAGAGTATATGCAAAGAAAAAGGAATAGAGGGATCTTAAGTGAAAGACCAGTACTGGAAAAGTTTTTAGTAGAATCTAGGACAGAAGCTGCTGTTAATGGATCAAGACTGTCATACCCTCTGGTAAAAACTTGAATAGCTCAGGGGTAGCAATTATTATTAAAACAAATTTTCAAGAAGATATAAGCTATGACATGGATCCTAATGGAAGGTGGTATTGCATAACAACCAAATGCCCCTATCTTGATAAACTCATCTTAATATTAAACCTCTATTCTCCTTGTGTTAATCAACATGCATTTATCATGTCAATCTACAAAATACTATCTTACTTCCCCGATTACTACTACATTATAGGAGGGGATTGGAACTCGATTCAAGATCCTGAGACTGACAGAAAGAATCCTAAAACCAAACACAACAAATATGCTTCATTAGCTATTATGGAACTTAAAAATTAATTCCATTTATTTGAGCCTTATGCTTTCCAATCTAGCAATAACCTCAGAAACAAATTCACCTTCTACTTTCATTGCAATAGGACCTGGTCCAGGCTGGATTTCTTTTTAATCTCTAACGTTTTCCCAAACTTCAATAATGCCTTCTATATTGAACCCATATTTCTCCCTGATAATTCTAAGATTATCCTAACTATTGATTGGCTTAATAATCCATATCATTTATGTTATTTATGTATTTATTTATTTATTTTACATTTGTTGACCAGAAAATTCCAATTGGATACATGTCCATTTTCAGCAGAGGCCAAAGGAGAAAAGCTCCATCTCACATATGAATAATATTGTACAATATATCTTAGTATAATATGCCTCATTGATACATACAGAATATTGTAATAAAAGCTTAAATCATACAGATAATAAACAGAGTAGACATAACGTCATGTATTAGCAAATAGTCAACTGTTAATAATTCAAATAGGCATTAATAGACTCGAAGGTTATAGGGCATTAGGACAAGTTCTAGTTAGTTATAGTCTATAGTTACTATAATAACAATAGGGGTTATAATTGGATATTAAATTCTAATCTCTTAAATAAAAAGGAAATAATACAAGAAATTGAGGCCATTCTGGATCAGACCCTAAACTCCCTAGATCTCGATCAACTACCCCTTGATATGTATTGGGCTTCTATTAAATCCATAACCAGAGCCACCTTTATAAGCAAAGCCTCTTACTACAAAAAAATATCTCCAGGAAGAGTCTACACTTAAAAATAAAATCACCAGTCTTGAATCCAAATTTCAATCAAACTTCAGTTGTGACACTGAAAAACAGATAAGCCAATTACAGAAAAAGCTACATGATCCTAACACAAGAAAACTTATCCTACCAAAAAAAAAAAACATTAATGAACTACTCTGAATGGTCTCATATGCCATTTAAATTCCTAGCAAGATTAATCAACCAAAACAAACTTTCTCCGACTATAACAGAGTTATCCTACCAAGGGAAACACTGTCCCACTAATCATGATATTATTCAGATATTTGAATACCTTTATACCCACGCCTGTAGCTCACTCAACTCCTCGTCAAATAAACAAGACCTGGAAGCTTTTTTAAATCAATTAAACTTCCCTAAACTCAACTCAAAACAGCAAAAATTATCATCCCCCATAACTTAGCAAGAAATAATCAAGACAATCAACAAACCTCAGCCCAATAAAGTTCCTGGGCCTGATGGCCTTACAGCAGAATTCTATTAATCCTTTGTCCAAAAGATATCTACCTTTCCCCTTCATCTATTCAACTACATTACCAATAACAGAATAAATGTCATAAATCTAAATGCTTCTAATATGATCCTCATCCCTAAATCAAACTCTGATCTCAAAAATCCATTGAACTATGGGCTATCACTCTAATCAATCTTGACATGAAGATTTTTGCTTCAATTTTAGCTAATAGAATTAAACCAATTATCCTAGGTATTGTTTCTTCAGAACAATCAGGATTTATACAATATAGACAAACTTTTGCTCATACCCTAACACTTGATGCTATGATAACCCTCTGTAATCACACCCACATTCCAATATATACCCTGGTCATTGATGCCTCCAAAACTTTTGACAGACTTAATGTTGACTTCTTTTGATCTCTCTTACACCTGTTTGATATACCCCCAGTTTCTATACAAGCTATTAAAACACTCTAATTCTCACACTATCTTACACATTAACAAAAATCTCTCCTCTGAATTGACATTAAAAATGGAGCCAGACAAGGTTGCCCAATGTCCCCTTATTTATTTAATATATATAATGAACCCTTATTCCTTTTAATCACTCAGAAAACTTTCCATCATATTCCTACTCTCTTTAATACCAAAATTGCTCTATCAGCTTTTGCTGATGATATAAATTTATACTACTTGCTTCCCAACTCAGATCTTTAGAAAATATTAAACTCTATTGATAATTATTCGATATTTTCAAACTATAAGTTAAACTTAGGGAAAACAGCTATCTTTCCCATTAATGCTCTCTGTCAATTACGTACTTATTCCTTATCTTCTGGAATCAAAGTAATCAATCTTTGCAATACCAAGGAATATCCTTTCACCAAGACCCTAAATAATGTCACCTAAATAATATCCCAAAACTTTGCTCTAGTATACATCAAGATCTCAACAGGTGGGCAAAACTGCACCTTCCACTTCTTGCTAAAGCAGCCATAATCAAAATGAATATCCTACCTAGGTTTCTCTATGTCTTTAATGCTTTCAACCTAACAATCAACAATATTTTTTTAAAAATCCCTTCATTCCTCCATTTCCAAATTTATATGGGCTCCTAAATCAGTCAGAGTTAGTTATAGAAAAGTGACTTATCCCAAAGAAAACGGGGGCTTAGGTCTACCCAACTTTAACCTTTATTATGACATTATCAATTGCAATAGAATAATAGCAATATCTGATTATTCCTCAAATCCACATCATTGGTTCCCCAACTTAGATAAAACTTTTCTACAACTATACTAAAACTTTTAATTTCAATACCAAAGTCCTCCCCTACTTTAACATTGTAAGTTTAAAACATACCAAAATACACATATCTATAAAACATAAAATAACTTTTCTACAAAAATTCTTCAAATCCTTAAACATATGCGATGCCGTTGATAATCTACAACCTATTCATCTTAACCCTAATCTTAAAATGAACAACAAACTGACTAACTTAAATAAATACCCCCTTTTTAAAGAGATAACTCTATCTGATATCTTCCCCTTCAAAAATAAGTCCATTACTGAAATGAGAACCCAAATGAACCTCCAAAAAAGTTATACTATCATTATAAGACAAATTAAAGATCTCTGCCGCAATATCTTAGAGTACCCTACTATAACCGCTAATGACATAAAGACCTGCAAAACTATATGGAACCTACTTTCACTAAAAAGAAAAATGATATCTAGTTCTTACAAACTTATTCTCTCAATTAAAACTCAAAAAGAAGTAATCTTCTCAAAATATTGGAAAGATCTAGATCCATCTATCTCATCTAACCAAATTTCCCAAGCTATTCAACTAACCTCAAAACGTACTCCCCATAAAAACGTAACTATACGCAACTCATGGTATTTCATAATGCTTATCTTACCCCAACCACATTAAATACAATCTATCCCACAACCTCTCCCTTTTGCTCATATTGTGACAACCATAAGGATGATCTCATTCACATCATATGGAGCTGTAAGAGTGCCTATAAACTTTGGTGTTCATTAAGAGTTCAACTGGAAAAGATGGGATATGAAAAATCAACTCTATCTTGGAAATTTGCTCTACTACACATCCTTTCTACCAGTTATCTAAGTTGCAGACCTGTATATTAATATCACTTTTTGCTCCAATCAAATATTATATTACACTCAGCTGGAAAGACAGATCCTCACTCACATGGGATGGATTCACATACTTAGCTACCAAATACTTACTTGCTCATAAGTACTTAATCTTCACCCAAAAATCCCACCCTCATTTTACTGAATTTTGGGATACACTATTTGATTATATTTTAGCTTGAAACTGTTAACCCTTCTTCACTCTTAGAATTAAGGCATGTTTGCACATAGTTTCTTGTTATAATGTCATATATATGCTTTATTGTATTATTCTAATTTCATCTTTTTATGATGATGCTGTTTTTATTATTTATATGTTGAAAATAAAATAAAAAGATTTTTCAAAAAAAACAAAAAAAACAGAACAATAAAATAGAACAGAAACTGCTGTTAAAAATGGATAATTAGTAGGGCATATTAAATATTGCACAATAAGTATAGGAATCAGTCAGAGGAAATTAGAAAGGATTGGGAAGAGAGATTTAATAAGGAGGATGTGTGTGTGTGCGTGTGTGCGTGTGTGTGTGTGTGTGTGTGTGTGTGTGTGTGTGTGTGTGTGTGTGTGTGTGTGTTTGCATGCACGTGCGTGCATGTGTGTGTATAAATGTAACAACGTCTAGAAGATTTAAGATTTTTGCTAGGAAGTGTTTGCAGAGGTATTTTTATACCCCAAGCAGACTCCAAAGAATGTTTCCTCATGAAGATTGCAAATGTTGGAGGTGTGAAGTGGCAGAAACTTTTAATTAGGATCATATTTGTCTGGAGTATAATGAGTTGGCAGACTTTAAAAATTTTCCTGCAGACTACTCCATCAGAAATATTGAGGAAGCAAATTGGTGTAACTAAGGAAATGATTTTTTGAGCTGTGATACAGAATCTGAACTGCTTGCTGAGTTTGATTCTGGTCACTGCCAAAAAAAAATTGCTAGAAAATGGAAATCAATGTCTAAACCAACCACACAAGAATTAGTAAATATAGTAAAAGAGATAAAAGAACTGGAAGTGGAATATTTAGAAAAGGGTAGGAACAAATTACATAAGAATGGAAATTGTGGGAACAATACATACAGGATAATGCTTTGGAGGAGGAATGAGGTTTATTGGAAGGCAGGTACTCAATGTGCAATTAATTATGACTGTATAGGAGATTATATGTGATGTATAATGTTTACAACTGAAAATATATCAATATGGTTTGTTTCATTAATATAAATGTATGATTGTTTATGTCATAAGTGCTAATTCAATAAATAAGTGTTTGTTTAACAAAGAAGAATGCAAATTTGGTAGAGTTATACAGTCTTATGCAAAATTTGAGAGAAAAAAAAGTACAGTATATGAGCCAGATGTAAGACTCAGTGTATAAAATATCACAAGTTCATTTTTGTGTCTTGTTACTAAAGAATTTAAACAAGTTTGTAAAATACCTTATTAGATTAGCTTAGTCATTCCACCTATGCACTAAACAAAATATAATGCCTTCTTAACCTAAGATGTTCTGGTGACTTATTAAAGAACTGCCTACTTTTATACCCCCTCCTCAAAAAGATTTTATGAAAATTTTAAGAAAGTCAACATCCTCTGTCCCAGGGAAAAGTAATATACTGTAAAACACACATTCTAGTCAGAATTTCCCTCTTCAGGTTAAACCTCACCTTATACTGACTTACATGGGCAACCTTTCAAGACTACTTACTCCCTATTTTACTTCCACTCAGTTGCACTTAATTCCATACAGAAAGTAACAGAAAGGATAGGTGATAAATGTAATAGCATTCACCCCATCTTTCTCAATTATAATGCCAAACACTTAGAAAAAAATCTCTCTGCCACAAATTCATACTCTAATAACTGGAAGTGTTCCACCACAGTTCAAGTACTCATTTGTAATTTGCATCCTTAAGAAATCCATCCCTTCATCCCTGGTGGACTTCTATCTTATTTCTATACTTTGCCCTATATCAAAAATATTTGAAATTTCTGTATAGACGTACACCATCCCCCATTCAGACCTATTGTTTCTGCCAAAGGCTCTAAAACTGAAGCACTAGCAGCCTATATAGATTTTAATTGCAAACATATTTTGAACAACACAGCACATATTCTAAGAGATTCCTGGCACTGTTTAGAATTGGTCAGAGATTTTTCAAAAAATGTTGATTTCAATTAATCAAAAAAATTTTTATGGCTACAGTTGATGTTGTCAATCTTTTCTCCGTTATTCCTCACGACAAGGGGGTGGAAATGTTTGAAGATTGTCTTAACAAATACAATAGATCTCATTCTTCTGAAAATCGTTTACTTACTAGTATGCTTGAACTGGTTTTAGAAAACAATTTTGTGTATTTTAATAACAATTATTACATACAAAAGAAAGGTGTTGCTATGGGGGCAAGATGTGCCCCCATTTATACAAATTTAGTTTTGGCAGAATGGGAATCTGAATACATTTTCAAAAGTCAGTTTTGGAAGAAGATTTTACTGTATGTGCGTTATCTTGATGATATTTTAATTTTTTGGGGGGGGATCCAAGGAGGAGTTTAATGATTTTATTGCGTTTCTTGGACAATCAACCAATTTCTTAAAATTTACTAGTCACATTTTCGATAATTATGTGGAATTCTTGGACATCAAACTCATAGTTACTAACAACAAAATTGAATCAACCCTGTTTAGGAAGAAAACATATTCCAACTCGTTTTTTACACTTTGACAGCTATCATCCTTTTCATCAAAAAAAAAAATTTGGTCAAAGGCCAAATGGTCAGACTGTCCAGACTTGTTAGCAACAATCAAGTGTTTAAACAAGAGTTGGATTTACTTATGAATATGTTTTCTGATAGAGGCTATCCTCATGATCTAGTATCAAATATTAGTAAAGAGGTGACATCTATGAGGTCGATTAAATATAAACCCATCATTAATTATGAAACTTTTGAAGGAACTACCCCACAGGTCTCTACCTCTAGGAATGATGCATTTATTATTCCTTTCAACAATCAAGCACATGAGATAGTTAATTGTGTTCATGAATTATGGACTAGTATTATAGATACAGATGTTGAACTTTCTGACATTTTAGGAATGGTACCCAAAATTACATTTAGCAAAGGCAAAAATTTGAAAAATATTTCTGAGACCAATTACAACAGTGAACAACTGAGGCATTCTAGGATGAGTAAGTGTGGGTCATGCCATGTATGTCGATTTATTTATGATGGTCCCTACATTTCAATACACAATTATGGCAAAACCCTGAAATGCCCTGGTCACTGTAATTGCAACACCAGTATGGTCGTTTATGTTGCAACATGCACTGCATGTGAAGCATTTTACATAGGAAAAACTATTAGGAAACTTAAAATACGTGTTACGGAACATCTAAGTGATATTAAAAGACACATATCTAGTAATACTTTATTTAATCACACTACAACTTGTAACAATTTTAAGAGATTTTTGTTTTTTGTCATTGACAAGGTACCATTCAACAAAGATAAAGATGGAGATGACAAAATGTTGTTAGAAGCAAAAGAATGTTTATGGCAACTCAGGCTTAATGCCTGTAAACAGCCAGGTCTGAATGAACAAATTGCTATTTCTAGCATATTAAAACTAAGATCACAGTTCATATGAACTTTGTTTTCTATTAAAATATTTATTGTTGTTTGAGTCAATGTTGGTCTATGCTATTCACGACAATTATTAGTATTTATATATTCAGAAACCTAATACTTTATAGGAAATATACATATTTTTAATATATTTATTGTTATATTTATATACAATTTTTTATATATATTTATTATAAATATATTTATTTATGCATTTTATATTGAGACAATTTTATACATTTTAATAAAGCATTCTATCTCATCAACACACTACCTTTTTAGGCTAATTTACAAAGTTTAGAACATCTAGTATTTCACATCTTTTATTCTATTGATTTTTTATATTAAATCACTGAGAGTGTTATAAATATCAAATTTACAATTATATTTACTATATTGCAGCATTATTTCTAGTTTATTCAAGTCTTGCCTAAGTAACATTTGATTGTACATTTTACCTTTAACATGATGCTTTTTTGAACTTCTTACTATCAGCTAATTGACTGATTAATTGCTAATTGAATTACCAAAAATTGTATATAAGGGATGACAAAGTTACTTATTTTGTACTCTGATGATGCCCCATTCGAGCGGGTGAAAGCGCTTAGTATCTTGGATTGTGGAGCTATTTTATCCTTTTTCCGTTTGTGGTCTGGTATATGTTCAATAATGGTTTTGTGAAGAATTCCAGGACTCAAGGTTTGCTGAAATTAGTTTACTGGTCTGCTCTGCTCTGATTTGAAATTTCTGTATATAATCATATACGTCATATAGTAGACATATAATTGATCTCCAGCACGTTTAGACCATGTTACAGTACTCTCATTACCAGTTACAAAGTCAAATATTAAAATGCTTCTTGCCATTGAACGGGAATGTATTTATTGACCTGAACAGATGCTTTCAGAACAAAGACTCCAGAATACTCCTCATTTAACTAAATAGCTTAGATTTCAGAAACAGTGTCATTAGCTGGTTCAAAAATTACCCAAGGTTTACATCTTCAAAATTAAGTGAGGTTAACATTTCTGCTGGAAAATAATTCTCCATCTTGGGCATGCACAATCAGCATGTATTTGGCCCCATACTTTTTTCTTTATACATAAAAGATATTATAACCTCACTTTTTTCCACATTCACCCTTTACACAAAGGAAATAATTTTGCACCGATTTGGCCCTCCAACTAAAGCATCCAGGACCTTGTTAAAGCCACTTCAAGATTCCTTACATAGGTTTCAAGTTAACTCTCGATCTCTGAACATTGTCAAGGCTAATGTCATTTTCTTCAGCAACCACCAGGGATTTCTAAATTGTAATCCCTTTTCTTTCATTCCCATGACAGCTACCATCTGTCCTGGGTTACTCAATGCAGATAAGAGGGTGTCTCTCCTGGCCCATATCTAATCTCCAATGTGAAAACTGAAGTAGGAGTCAGCAAGGTCAAAACCCAGCTTAAAGCCTGCTCATCTATTTGCAATCATCTGTCACCTCAGGATTTTTCTGAATCCGTAAATGTAACAGTACCATGCCTGGAATACATGTTCTTGTGGTCACACTATAATCTTCACAATTGCCCATATACTGCATGTAAAATGGATCATGGGTCCAAGCTCACAAATCCCAACTAATATTGAGTTACTTAAAGTTTGATTTCATGAGGAATCGGTAGACCCACCCACTGAAATGTCACATCAAGGTGTACCAGGTTAGCAAGGAGCAACAAGGGGATCCAGCATGAAAGCTGGGAGAGAGGAGGCTGAGGGACAGCCACACTATGTGCAGGGCTGAGTGGCACAGCAAAAATAAAGAAATAAATAAAATGAAGTGACCACATTTCATAAAATATGTGAATATTTTTTCATCTAAACAGCTGTATACCTACATATATATATATATATATATATATATATATATATATATATATATATATATATATATATATATATATATATCTGTGTGTGTGTGTGTGTGTGTGTGTGTGTGTGTGTGTACATTTATCTCTCTCTCTCTTTCTGTGTGTGTGTGTGTGTGTGTGTGTGTGTATATATATATATATATATATATATATATATATATCTATATATATATATATATATATATAGTTTGCCATCAAACTGTAGAAGTGCAGTTAAGTGAACACAGGCATGCTAAATGTGTGTTGGCTGATTCCCATATTGCCGAACCGCACTTCTACAAGTGTGCTTTAGCAAATGCCACTGTGCATTCGCTCATATGATTTCTGCCCTCTCTGAAAATTCTGTGTTAACCTGTAATGTGCATTGTATATATGACTGTTGTTGTTATTTATTTGTTGTTTTTTGTATTTTTTTATGGAGCTTATCTCCCCGGGCCTCTACTGAAAATGGACATATATCCAGTTAGACTAGCCCAGTCAACAAATGTAAAATAAATAAATAAATATAAATATGAGATTGACACTACAAATAGAGATTGTGGTACAGTGAGGATCGGGAAATTTACCCTTTTCCTCACTGTAGTGCGATCTTGAAGTTGGAATATATCATTTGGAGGGGGTGTGGGGGGCACAGCTCCCACATGGAGGGTGCAGGGGGAGCATGCTCCCCTGCAAAAATGTGAATTAAAGGGATCTGAAGTACTGAACTACATGCATTCACACTGGTGGGAAGCAGGCAGGTAAGTGGCAGCAGGTAAACTTTCAGTAATTAATAGCTGGCTGAATGCGAGATGAAAAGCACAAAGGTAATAGCGTAATCAAAAGTTTAATATCCGCTTTCGTCAGTGGACTTCATCAGAATACAAAAGCAACACAGTTTAAAACATTTAAATACCCCAACAGTTGACGTACAAATTAGTCAATCAGACCTCAATTAATTAAATAATTAAAACAAATAAAAGACAAAAAAACCTTGTTCATTTAAAGGTAAAAACATCTAAGGAAACAAGTCCTTTGTTAACCTGTAATTTCCTATGCTTTAAAAAACATTTAATATTAATATAATCATTTAAGCCAGGAGACTTGTCTGCGTTAAGTTTTATTTGCCACATAGTTTCACGCTGCTCTAAAAAGTTCTTGTAATCTCCTGCTCTAAGGTCAGAGTGTACCACTTCTAAGACGGAAAATAAAAATTTTTTGTATAAACTACAAACCTTTGTGTGTTTGTAAAGAGCATTGTTCTCGTCCTTGGTTCTGATACTATAAAGGTGCTCCCTGATCCTAATGTTTAAACAACGGGTGGTCATGCCAATGTAAAAGGCAATACAACCTGAACATTGACTGATGTAAACCACCCCCTTTGTTTTACAATTAACATACCCAGGAACCTTGAAGGTGTGATCAATGGTTTCTATTCTAATGTATGGTCCCTCTGAAATAAATCGACACATATTGCAACTGTGGCAACAGTGCATGCCAGTCTGCTTGATATTAGTGTTCGAAGCTGTCATGTTTTTACTTTCCAAAATCCCTTTCAGGTTATTGTGGTTCCTGAAAACAAAAGAGGGACCACCGCCCAAGGTCTTTTTCATCTCTTCATTACCCTCAATAATTTTCCAGTTGTCAATAATGACTTGTCTAATCAATGAACTGTCAGAGCTGGTCTCAAGAGAACACATAAGATGTGTTTTAACATCATTCTTACTATCTCCCTCCCTGACATTTCCCATAATGGAAGTGGGAAAGTCCATAATTGATCTAAAAGTACTTGGACGTTTCCGTAGAATTTCATTCATTGTTACACACAACTTATTGATTTCATACCCCCTCTCACCAAATAAGGAAACAATAATATTGAATTCCTCAAGTAAGTCGTTCTGTTTAGATGTCATCCTGCTTGCCCTTATAAACTGTCCACGCGGAACATTTCTAATAACATGCCGGGGATGATTACTGGAATGGTGTAAATACCCATTTGTGAAGGTCTCCTTACGGTAGATCTTACTGTGTAACCGTCTATCGTCATCATCCCAATATAAAAGGACATCCAAGAAATTCACCCTCATTCCCACACCACCTATGGTAAACTTCAAAAAATCAGAGGAATTGTTAATGTCTACAAACAACTCATTGACTGTGGATGAATTACCTTCAATTACAAAAAATAAATCATCAATGTATCGGCAAAAAAACTTGATGTTAAATTTCTGCTTCAATGTAGGTATCACCTCATGCTCCCACCAGGCCATGACTAAATTAACAAAAGCAGGGGCGGCCGAAGACCCCATGGCCACCCCTTTCTTCTGCCTGTAATATTGTTTGTCAAAAAGAAAAACATTGTTTTCTAAAATTAATTCCAAAAACAACCTGATGGTAGAAACAAAACTAGCTGTAAATCTACCACCCTTCCTTGTTAAGAGTTCACAAACTGCTTCTATTCCTTCACAGTGAGGAATACAGGTGTATAAAGAAATGACGTCAACAGTAAAAATAATATGTTCTGTCGGATCAAAACCTTGTTCCTGTATAAAGCTCCCAAATTTACTTAGAAAATGCCAAGAATCCTTGACATAAGATGGTTCTTCACCCAAGATGGGACCCAAAATGACATCTATCACCAAGGAAATACCTTCCGTGACTGAGTGAGGACTGGAAACTATGGGTCTTAATGGGGGATCTTCTGTGTTCTTGTGGGTTTTGGGTATCCCAAAAATTACCCCTATACGTGGCTCCACCACTACACAGAAATCATAAACTTTTCGTGTAATTTCCCCTGTCATAAATAAACCATATAGTTCAGAATGTATAACACGCACTCTTCTTTTGAAATCGCAAAAACTAATTGTTTCATACTCATCTTGATTGTTAATAATTTCTAACATTTTAAATTGATAAGCCTTTTGACTCATTATCACAATGTTTCCCCCTTTATCACTCTTCATGAACCTAAAGTCATGATTCATTGACTTTAGGTTCCTCATTATGGATGGAGTGCCAAATCCTTTTGGACGGGCAGGTAAAGAACTTCAAGGATTTAATCATAATGATGTCATTATCATTTAATCATAATGATGTCAACAACAAACGTAATTTCCTTGTGAGGCTCTTGAAAAGGCATCGCTCTCTAGATTTAGAGAATTGTTATTTCGAACATTGTATTGATTTGGGCATAGTCCCAAAGGGACTTAGATTTTTTAAATGTCCCAATGGGGTCACTGTTACTTCACCTTTTTTCAGGACATTAGTTAATTTTTTCAATACAGCTGGAATAAACTTTTTAAATTTACTGATTGAAAACAATACAGCAAAAATGAGTGAATTAAAGGGTGAAATAACACAGGTGGTAAGTGAACTAAAAGATCTGTTAGGTTCACATAAATCAGGGGAATTATTTTCAACATTGTATGACGAGTTGGAACAACATACGGCTGAGGTAACGAGCCGAAAATGGGCTAAATTAACCCGTGACACAACGGCTTATGACAATAGTACTGCTTACAACAATTTTGCCAACAGAAGTAACCATACGGAACAGAAAGGCGATACGAATCGCCGTAAAATCTTTAATCAGCGGGGTACCGGGACTCGCACTGAGACTACCAATGGGTCCGACAAACCTATGTTGGTTGAGGCAGGTGATGCTAGGGGTGGCAAAGCTAAACAGACGGAAAGCCGATTTATTAACAATGGGTTCAACAAGGGTTTAAACAAAGAGTCCACCACTATTATTATTGAAGACAGAGACGATACTGGAGACCAAAGAGTCATTGACTTTGATAGTAACGACACAGAGACTAACGGACATTACACTAACTCCGACGGGTCAGTTCGACCCAAAGTAAAGACTGGTAACAACACAGGAGGGAAGGTTACATGTGGTTCAACTCCTGCATCTACTTTTTTAAACAAAAAAGGGAATCAAGGCAGCAAGAACACCGTTTTAACTCGCAGTCGGACCTTTCTGGGGTCCAATTCTTCGGGGGACGAGACCTAGAAAGGACATTTGACCAATTTAAAATTATTAATCTTACAGACCATTGTTTTTCTGAACATGAAACCAATGTATTAAAATATGGTTTAAATTTTATTCCCACCTTCAGGGCAAATGCCTCTAATACCATTGTTGATATTAAGAAGTTCTCTAGAAAACTTAATGTAACTCATGTTTTAGATTTTTTAACCAAACAGAATCAACAGAATAAGTCTTTGGTAAAACACTCCATCTTTACTCCTCACCTACACCACACTATTAGGACATTTGAGGAACAATGTATAGGGGACATTAGCAGGGTTTTGAGTAACCACAGGTATACTACTGACAATCTCACCAAGGAAGAAAGACAAGCATTGAGGAACCTAAATCAATGAATCATGACTTTAGGTTCATGAAGAGTGATAAAGGGGGAAACATTGTGATAATGAGTCAAAAGGCTTATCAATTTAAAATGTTAGAAATTATTAACAATCAAGATGAGTATGAAACAATTAGTTTTTGCGATTTCAAAAGAAGAGTGCGTGTTATACATTCTGAACTATATGGTTTATTTATGACAGGGGAAATAACACGAGAAGTTTATGATTTCTGTGTAGTGGTGGAGCCACGTATAGGGGTAATTTTTGGGATACCCAAAACCCACAAGAACACAGAAGATCCCCCATTAAGACCTATAGTTTCCAGTCCTCACTCAGTCATGGAAGGTATTTCCTTGGTGATAGATGTCATTTTATGTCCCATCTTGGGTGAAGAACCATCTTATGTCAAGGATTCTTGGCATTTTCTAAGTAAATTTGGGAGCTTTATACAGGAACAAGGTTTTGATCCGACAGAACATATTATTTTTACTGTTGACGTCATTTCTTTATACACCTGTATTCCTCACTGTGAAGGAATAGAAGCAGTTTGTGAACTCTTAACAAGGAAGGGTGGTAGATTTACAGCTAGTTTTGTTTCTACCATCAGGTTGTTTTTGGAATTAATTTTAGAAAACAATGTTTTTCTTTTTGACAAACAATATTACAGGCAGAAGAAAGGGGTGGCTATGGGGTCTTCGGCCGCCCCTGCTTTTGCTAATTTAGTCATGGCCTGGTGGGAGCATGAGGTGATACCTACATTGAAGCAGAAATTTAACATCAAGTTTTTTTGCCGATACATTGATTATTTATTTTTTGTAATTGAAGGTAATTCATCCACAGTCAATGAGTTGTTTGTAGACATTAACAATTCCTCTGATTTTTTGAAGTTTACCATAGGTGGTGTGGGAATGAGGGTGAATTTCTTGGATGTCCTTTTATATTGGGATGATGACGATAGACGGTTACACAGTAAGATCTACCGTAAGGAGACCTTCACAAATGGGTATTTACACCATTCCAGTAATCATCCCCGGCATGTTATTAGAAATGTTCCGCGTGGACAGTTTATAAGGGCAAGCAGGATGACATCTAAACAGAACGACTTACTTGAGGAATTCAATATTATTGTTTCCTTATTTGGTGAGAGGGGGTATGAAATCAATAAGTTGTGTGTAACAATGAATGAAATTCTACGGAAACGTCCAAGTACTTTTAGATCAATTATGGACTTTCCCACTTCCATTATGGGAAATGTCAGGGAGGGAGATAGTAAGAATGATGTTAAAACACATCTTATGTGTTCTCTTGAGACCAGCTCTGACAGTTCATTGATTAGACAAGTCATTATTGACAACCGGAAAATTATTGAGGGTAATGAAGAGATGAAAAAGACCTTGGGCGGTGGTCCCTCTTTTGTTTTCAGGAACCACAATAACCTGAAAGGGATTTTGGAAAGTAAAAACATGACAGCTTCGAACACTAATATCAAGCAGACTGGCATGCACTGTTGCCACAGTTGCAATATGTGTCGATTTATTTCAGAGGGACCATACATTAGAATAGAAACTATTGATCACACCTTCAAGGTTCCTGGGTATGTTAATTGTAAAACAAAGGGGGTGGTTTACATCAGTCAATGTTCAGGTTGTATTGCCTTTTACATTGGCATGACCACCCGTTGTTTAAACATTAGGATCAGGGAGCACCTTTATAGTATCAGAACCAAGGACGAGAACAATGCTCTTTACAAACACACAAAGGTTTGTAGTTTATACAAAAAATTTTTATTTTCCGTCTTAGAAGTGGTACACTCTGACCTTAGAGCAGGAGATTACAAGAACTTTTTAGAGCAGCGTGAAACTATGTGGCAAATAAAACTTAACGCAGACAAGTCTCCTGGCTTAAATGATTATATTAATATTAAATGTTTTTTAAAGCATAGGAAATTACAGGTTAACAAAGGACTTGTTTCCTTAGATGTTTTTACCTTTAAATGAACAAGTTTTTTTTGTCTTTTATTTGTTTTAATTATTTAATTAATTGAGGTCTGATTGACTAATTTGTACGTCAACTGTTGGGGTATTTAAATGTTTTAAACTGTGTTGCTTTTGTATTCTGATGAAGTCCACTGACGAAAGCGGATATTAAACTTTTGATTACGCTATTACCTTTGTGCTTTTCATCTCGCATTCAGCCAGCTATATTATTTACTTGGTCTATTTGGTTCTTGTGCTTCGTATTTTGTTAAACTTTCAGTAATGTTGAAGCCATCGGTTCAATCATTTTGAATTGGCGGGTTTTTGATATGTGTAGGTAATTAGCATTCAGGAATTCGGGATTTTTTTTTTTGATGTTTGTGTATAAAATGTGTCTTTGAGATTTTGATAGTAAACCTATATATATACAGTTACAGATAAAATGTATTCATCTATGGAGCTCAAAATGGCAATATTCTCCTTTTTTGACAGAAATATATAACAACAGCTTTTGAGAATTCCATCTACTGACTTGTTAAAAAAATAATAAAATGCTTCAATTTGTCAACAGCACATTCTTGTAGTTTAAAGTTACCCAACTAACAGGACTTTTAGTGTGGCCTTTGACAGTTCTGCAATAGCATAGGTGAAAGAATTACCTCTGGCGTTCCTTTAAGAGTCTGTACTGGGTCATTTCTATTTTTTCTCTTCGTAAATTATATCATCTGTACTGTTTCCCCAGTGACATTGCCCTCTACGCATATGGCATAATCTTTTATAGCTTAGGGTCCAACTCATCTACTATCCAAAAACATATACAAAAAAATAATTCTCTCAAATATGTAGATCTCACACTTTCAGCCTCCTGTGCTAAAACCCTCCTAACTGCAGCTTTGTAGCTCAAAACACATCAACAGCTCAAGAGAGCAAACCCTTACCCATACTAACCACATACAAACCTGAAATAGCCCAACCTGAAAGCTTGAAATACCTTTGACTATTCTAGATCCTTTTCTGACATTTAAAGATGCTACAAATAAGATAACAAAAAAGTAAACATGCAGTTTAATGCAGTTTCTTCTACTACTAATCATCTTATGACACATGCTAGAAATACTCTGGCTCAACACATACTTTTACGAAGGTTAGAGTACGCCCAGCCACTTAATAATCTTCCACTCAAAATACTCTGACTATAGAAATTACATTGAACAATTTCTAGATTGATTATTTCACCTAGATTCCAACATTGCTGCACAACCCTACAAAAGGGCAAGTGGTTACCATCTGTTACTCATTCCACCCTCTAGATACCTTCTCTTACTTTCAGATTAATGGGTGCAGTTAAGCTCTAGCTTTAGAAACAAACTTTCCATAAAATCCTCACCCTACCTGCTAATAACTTAAGATAACAACATCTTCATACTTTAAAGATCCCCTATTTACCCTCACAATTGGTGATCAAGAGCTTCTCCAAAATTTGTTTCTCAGTTTGGAATTGTCGTTTTACATAGCTCAGGATACTTGCAACTTATACTGATTTTCAGAAAAAAAATTAAACTGTTACTGGGACATAAACTAATTTCCTAACAACCCCTCACCCAACCAAGTACTCCAAAGCTTTTCCATAAAATTGTCTGGTAAGTAGTTCAACAACTGAAAAATAAACCATGCAGATATGTAAATGTGTTTATAATGTGAAGCTAGCCCTTGCAATGAGTTCTTAGCTCCTCAAGTGGGCTCTTGGAAAAGAGAAGCTGGATTTGCATCATAATTTTACATGACATGAATAGCAAGTTCTGTTTAATTTCTAGCTAGTCTAAAACTCACCCTCATCTGTTTGCCTGTATATCCACAGAAGTTGTACACTTTGAATGTGAGCACAAATGTGGAAATTATTTTTTTCATTTCTGAATAAACATCCACAAGCTCTGTAACTATTTATAAATATGAAAGTCACAGTGAATATTTTGTGAATGTTATTGTGATTTTTTCTCCCCACTATGACAGCTACTGTAAACTCTGTGTGCAATATCTGTATATAAAGACCAAATTACTTTTTTAGTTTGTAGATAATGCTCACCTTGGGCCCATGTCATCGCTGGAAAGGGGTCTGAAGACTGGCCCACCCACTTGGTTACCAAATAAATAAATAAAATAAATGGCATATTCAGCTTTGTCTCATATTATCAATCCTTTAATATTATCCTTATTTTACAATGTTTAACAAGGACATGAATGCAGCAAGTGCTTAGCATATGCTCACAGTTCTGTTTTGATGGCCCAGAGTTATTGCATCAGACTGATAAATATAAATCAAGAGAATTATCATGCACAACTTAGACACAATATAAAACTGGGAATCTATGATAAAAACAATAAAAAGAGCCAGAGCAGATGCTCACAGCAGGACTCTGGGCTGTTTTAAAAACCTTGAAATTCAAAGCACTCTAAAATGGGAATGCAGTGAAGCAAAAAGCAGTGAATGCTGTGCTAGTTTTTATTTATCTGTGCATTCAAAGCAAGATAAAATGACAAAGAATGTTCTAGCCTTTCTCCACATTTTGCAGTCTATTGATTGCTTCACAGTGTGGACTCCCTGTACCTGACTGCATTTCCTTTTTAGTTTATCAAACCTATTTAGAGCAGTAAAGCTAGAGATATGATACACACGTATTCATGAAGATAAAGTAAGAATTATTTTCTGTTACACAGATCAACTTATTTGACAGGAAAGACTTAAAAACAGCAATAAAAATGCAACCAAAATGCAAATGGTGAAACAATAATAGCTTATGGTAACAAAGCATTTTACAATACGATCAAATCTTTTGTCAAAAGGAAGTACATATTTCAGTATTTCAATGCTTAGAAAATAATCAGCCTTTAAAACCAAATTTTGTGGAAAAAGTCAAGCACAAATGTGTGTGTGTGCATGAACACACACACATGCATGTAAAAGCTCAGTACTATAAGAAAGACAGATAAACCATTAAGTTTTTCTGTACTGTAGTGGTTCTGCCCTTGCTAAATCTTATCTGACTAGCAGCAGTCTTAGTAATTTTTAACTACCTATATGTGCCCAACCAAGCAGTGCATTTCAGGGTATACTATCATTTGGGTGTAACAGTTCCTCCTCCACAAATCTTAATTATTAATATGGCATGTGTTTCATTCCTGCCTCATCCTTCCTCTAATGTCCATTTTTATATTGACTGACTCTCATATTCCTAAATGAAGCCCATTCATGCTTTCTCTTTTTATAAAATATCAGATCTATAGCCATCTCTCCATATTCCTATTCCAGTCACTGTGTCCCAGTTATTTCACACATCCTTCTGTTTTCAGAACCTGAACTACTACAATTCCCTTTTTACAACCTGTAGATAGTAGACAACATGAGGCATCGCTGGTACCTTATGCTGTAAAAGAACTTCTGGCTCACTGCTGTGCACTTAATGTGATATGTTTGTGGATATGCCTTTTATCCTAACTACTGACATAATGTGGTTAAAAGAGTAGCTCACTGAAAGGGGGCGAGCACAGCATTACAAATAATTATTACACATTCATTACATCTACAGACTAGGGCATCTAAATAGAAACTCATTGTAAACAACAAAAATAAGACTAATAAACTGAAAAAAAATCTATGTAATGGAAATGCATCTTCATTCAAAATGCAACAAAATGCAATAATATGGAATTGTTCATGGTATTTCTCTTGAGAAGGAAAGTGAACCATGGCCATATACAGATCATTGTACCCTACACAATCCATCATATTAACTCTATACTGAACATTAATGTTACAGATAGCTCTAACAACATGATTCAATAAACTGCATATAAGATTTGAATGAAGCCTATCTACTTGCTCTTTTCCAGCCCTTTTCTCAGACTAGAATAGTCCAGATCTCAGATTTGCTGATTTCAGGACTGTATTTTGTGGTTCTGAGTTGTCCAGACCTTGCTGAGATAGGAGTAAGTCTTTCTGCTTATCAGTGGGAGTGGTAAGCTCTGAGCAGCCTATCTATCACTAGAAGAGTGGTTTCTAGCTCAGGAATTGTATTTTATTGGCAGTTTTTAGCTGCTTCTATCCCTTTCAACTTTCTGACTTAAAAATCCATGTTTGTGCAGGTTTGCACTTGTTTTACCTCAATGGATCCTGTTTAGGTGTCCTGCAGAGATCTACAGCAGCAGAAGGAAGAAGGAGAGACTTTGCTTGATCAGAAGTACCGGCTTTTGCTTTCCTTAGCTTTATTTGGCTTTCAGTACTTTATTATCACTGTTTTTACAAGGTTTGGTATTTAATTAACTGTATTCTGCTGATTTTTGCCAACTGCAATTTATTGAATTGTTTTTTCAACTGCATTTACGGTTGTAGGCTACACACTCAAATGCACTAGCCTTTTTGTGCCTTAAAAGTGAATTTTATTACTGCTTTTATTGCTTACTTGATTCTGTAACAAAAACACAAAAAAAATTCTATTTACTTGCTCGCTTCCCGCCTTTTTCTCAAAGTAGAATAGTCCAGATCTAAAATTTGCTGATTTTAGGACTGCATTTTGTGTTTCTGAGTTATCTAGATCTTGCTGAGATTGAAGCAAGTCTTTCTGCTTATCAGTAGGAGTGGTAAGCTCTGCGCAACCTATCTATTACTAGACAAGTGATTTCAAGCTCAGGAATTGTATTTTATTGGCCATTATAGGCTGCTTCTATTCCTTTCAACTTTCTGACTTAAATACCTGTGTTTGCATGGGTTTGCACTTGTTTTACGTCAGTGGATCCTGTTTGGACATCCTGCACCTATCTATCAATAGAGGATTGGTTTCTATCTTAAGAGATGAATTTTATTGACCATTTTGGGCTGCTTCTATCCCTTTCAACTTTCTGACTTATGCTTGGGTTGGTGCTTGTTTTACCTCAATGGATCCTGTTTGGGTGTCCTGCAGATTTCTACAGCAGCAGAAAGAAGAATGAGAAATGTTGCTTGATCATAAGTATCTGGTTTCGCTTTCTTTAGCTTAATTTGGCTTGCTGCACTTATTACAGCCATTTTACAAGCTTTGGTATTTAACTGTATTCTGCTGATTTTTTCCTACTGCACTTTACTGAATACTTTTTTCAACTGCATTTACAGTTGTAGGCTTCACACTCAAGTGCGCTAGACTTTTAATGCCTTAAAAGTGAATTTTATTACACCATTTACAGCTTTTTGATTCTGTTACAAAAAATGAAATAAACAAATTCTAACTACTTGCACGTTTCCCCCCTTTTTCTCAAAGTAGCATAGTCTGTATCTCAGAATTTCTGACATAAGGGCTGCATTTTGTGTTTCTGAGTTTCCCGACCTTGCTGAGATAACTTTACTGAATCATTTTTCAACTCCATTTACTGTTGTAGAGTACAAGTGTGCTAGTCTTTTTGTACAATAAAAGTGAATTTTATAACTGTATTTACTTTTTATTGGATTATGTAACAAAACAATTCTATCTACTTGCTTGTTTGCTGCCTTTTTCTCAAAGTAGATAAGTCTGTATCTCAGATTTGCTGATTTCAGGACTGTATTTTGTGTTTCTGAGTTTCCAGACTTTTCTGAGATAGAAGAAAGTCTTTCTGCTTATCAGTGGAAGTGGTAATTTCTGAGCAGCCTATAACTAGAGGAGTGGTTTCTAGCTCAGGAATTGTATTTCATTGGCTGTTTCAGGCTGCTTCTATCCCTTTCAAACTTCTGACTTAAAAACCCATGTTTGCATGGGTGTGCACTTCTTTTAGATCAGTGGATCCATTTTGGGTGTTCTGCAGATTTCTACAGCAGCAGAAAGAAGAAAGAGAGACTTTGCTTGATCATAAGTATCTGGTTTTACTTTCTTTAGCTTAACTTGGCTTGCCACACTTTATTCCAGCCATTTTTACAAGCTCTGGTATTTAATTTAACTGTATTCTGCTGATTTTTTCCTACTGCACTTTACTGAATACTTTTTTCAACTGCATTTACTGTTGTAGGCTCCACACTCAAGTGCGCTAGACTTTTAATGCCTTAAAAGTGAATTTTATTACACCATTTACAGCTTTTTGATTCTGTTACAAAAAATGAAATAAACAAATTCTAACTACTTGCTCGTTTCCCCCCTTTTTCTCAAAGTAGCATAGTCTGTATCTCAGAATTTCTGACATAAGGGCTGCATTTTGTGTTTCTGAGTTTCCCGACCTTGCTGAGATAACTTTACTGAATCATTTTTCAACTCCATTTACTGTTGTAGAGTACAAGTGTGCTAGTCTTTTTGTACAATAAAAGTGAATTTTATAACTGTATTTACTTTTTATTGGATTATGTAACAAAACAATTCTATCTACTTGCTTGTTTGCTGCCTTTTTCTCAAAGTAGATAAGTCTGTATCTCAGATTTGCTGATTTCAGGACTGTATTTTGTGTTTCTGAGTTTCCAGACTTTTCTGAGATAGAAGAAAGTCTTTCTGCTTATCAGTGGGAGTGGTAATTTCTGAGCAGCCTATAACTAGAGGAGTGGTTTCTAGCTCAGGAATTGTATTTCATTGGCTGTTTCAGGCTGCTTCTATCCCTTTCAAACTTCTGACTTAAAAACCCATGTTTGCATGGGTGTGCACTTCTTTTAGATCAGTGGATCCATTTTGGGTGTTCTGCAGATTTCTACAGCAGCAGAAAGAAGAAAGAGAGACTTTGCTTGATCATAAGTATCTGGTTTTACTTTCTTTAGCTTAACTTGGCTTGCCACACTTTATTCCAGCCATTTTTACAAGCTCTGGTATTTAATTTAACTGTATTCTGCTGATTTTTTCCTACTGCACTTTACTGAATACTTTTTTCAACTGCATTTACTGTTGTAGGCTCCACACTCAAGTGCGCTAGACTTTTAATGCCTTAAAAGTGAATTTTATTACACCATTTACAGCTTTTTGATTCTGTTACAAAAAATGAAATAAACAAATTCTAACTACTTGCTCGTTTCCCCCCTTTTTCTCAAAGTAGCATAGTCTGTATCTCAGAATTTCTGACATAAGGGCTGCATTTTGTGTTTCTGAGTTTCCCGACCTTGCTGAGATAACTTTACTGAATCATTTTTCAACTCCATTTACTGTTGTAGAGTACAAGTGTGCTAGTCTTTTTGTACAATAAAAGTGAATTTTATAACTGTATTTACTTTTTATTGGATTATGTAACAAAACAATTCTATCTACTTGCTTGTTTGCTGCCTTTTTCTCAAAGTAGATAAGTCTGTATCTCAGATTTGCTGATTTCAGGACTGTATTTTGTGTTTCTGAGTTTCCAGACTTTTCTGAGATAGAAGAAAGTCTTTCTGCTTATCAGTGGGAGTGGTAATTTCTGAGCAGCCTATAACTAGAGGAGTGGTTTCTAGCTCAGGAATTGTATTTCATTGGCTGTTTCAGGCTGCTTCTATCCCTTTCAAACTTCTGACTTAAAAACCCATGTTTGCATGGGTGTGCACTTCTTTTAGATCAGTGGATCCATTTTGGGTGTTCTGCAGATTTCTACAGCAGCAGAAAGAAGAAAGAGAGACTTTGCTTGATCATAAGTATCTGATTTTACTTTCTTTAGCTTAACTTGGCTTGCCGCACTTTATTCCAGCCATTTTTACAAGCTCTGGTATTTAATTTAACTGTATTCTGCTGATTTTTTCCTACTGCACTTTACTGAATACTTTTTTCAACTGCATTTACTGTTGTAGGCTCCACACTCAAGTGTGCTAGCCTTTTAGTGCCTGAAAAGTGAATTTTATTACACCATTTACAGTTTTTTTTGATTCTGTCACAAAAAATGAAATAAAACAAACAAATATTAACTACTTGCTCATTTCCAACCTTTTTCTAAAACTAGAATAGTCTGGATCTCATATTTGCTGACTTAAGGACTGCATTTTGTGTTTCTGAGTTTCCCGACCTTGCTGAGACAGAAGGAAGACTTTCTGCTTATCAGTGGGATACCCTGAGCTACCTATTTATTGCTAGAAGAGTGGTTTCTAGCTCAGGAATTGTATTTTATTTGCCGGTTTGGGCTGCTTCTATCCCTTTCAACTTTCTGACTTAAAAACCCTTGTATGCATGGGTTTGAGCTTGTTTTACATCAGTGGATCCTGCTTGGGCATCCTGCAGAGTTCTACTGCAGCAGGAAAAAAGAAAGAGAGACTTTGCTTGATCAGAAGTACCTGCTTTTGCTTTACTTAGATAAATGTGGCTTGCAGCACTTTATTACTGCTGTTTTTTCAAGCTTTGGAATTTAATTTAACTGTAATATGCTGATTTTTGCCAACTGCACTTTACTGAATCGTTTTTTCAACTGCATTTACTGTTGTAGGTTACACACTCAAGTGCAATAGCCTTTTCGTGCCTTAAAAGTGAATTTTATTACTGCACTTACTATTTATTTGATTTTGTAACAAAAAAAAATCTTTCTACTTGATCATTTCCCAACTTTTTCTCAAACTAAAATAGTCCTGATCTTAGATTTCCTGTTTTCAGGACTGTATTTTGTGTTTCTGAGTTGTCCGGAACTTGCGGAGATAAAATTAAGTCTTTGTGCTTATCAGTGGGAGTGGTAAGCTCTGAGCAGCCTATCTACCACTAGAGGAGTGATTTCTAGTTCAGGAATTGTATTTTATTGGCCATTTAGGGCTGCTTCTATCCCTTTCAACTTTTTGACTTAAAAACCCGTGTTTGCATGGGTTTGTGCTTGTTTCACCTCAGGGGATTCTGTTTGGGCATCCTCCAGAGTTCTACAGCAAGAAAAAGAAAAAAGATACAGTTTTACTTGATCATAAGTACCTCCTTGCTTTCTTTAGCTTAATTTGGTTTGCCACACTTTATTACAGCAGTTTTTACAAGCTTTCGTATTTAATTTAACTGCTTTTTACTGATTTTTGCTACTGAACTTTACTGAATCATTTTTCAACTCCATTTACTGTTGTAGGCTACACACTCAAGTGTGCTAGCCTTTTCGTAAAATAAAAGTGAATTTTATAACTGCATTTACTTTTTATTTGATTCTGTAACAAAAACAGTTCTATCTACTTGCTTGTTTGCTGCCTTTTTCTCAAAGTAGATAAGTCTGTATCTCAGATTTGCTGATTTCAGGACTGTATTTTTTTGTTTCTAAGTTTCCAGACTTTTCTGAGATAGAAGAAAGTCTTTCTGCTTATCAGTGGGAGTGGTAATTTCTGAGCAGCCTATAACTAGAGGAGTGGTTTCTAGCTCAGGAATTGTATTTCATTGGCCGTTTCGGTCTGCTTCTATCCCTTTCAAACTTCTGACTTAAAAACCTATGTTTGCATGGGTGTGCACTTCTTTTACATCAGTGGATCCTATTTGGGTGTTCTGCAGATTTCTGCAGCAGCAGAAAGAAGAAAGAGAGATGTTGCTTGATCATAAGTATTTGGTATTACTTTCTTTAGCTTAATTTGGCTTGCCGCACTTTATTACAGCCAGTTTTACAAGCTTTGGTATTTAATTTAACTGTATTCTGATGATTTTTGCCTACTGCACTTTATTGAATACTTTTTTCAACTGCATTTACTGTTGTAGGCTCCACACTCAAATGCGCTAGCCTTTTAGTGCCTTAACAGTGAATTTTATTACACCATTTACAGTTTTATTTTTATTCTGTCACAAAAAAATGAAATAAAACAAAGTCTAACTACTTGCTCATTTCCTACCTTTTTCTAAAACTAGAATAGTCTGGATCTCATATTTGCTGACTTAAGGACTGCATTTTGTGTTTCTGAGTTTCCCGACCTTGCTGAGACAGAAGGAAGACTTCCTGCTTATCAGTGGGATACCCTGAGCTACCTATTTATTGCTAGAAGAGTGGTTTCTAGCTCAGGAATTGTATTTTATTTGCCGGTTTGGGCTGCTTCTATCCCTTTCAACTTTCTGACTTAAAAACCCATGTATGCATGGGTTTGAGCTTGTTTTACATCAGTGGATCCTGCCTGGGCATCCTGCAGAGTTCTACTGCAGCAGGAAAAAAGAAAGAGAGACTTTGCTTGATCAGAAGTACCTGCTTTTGCTTTACTTAGATAAATGTGGCTTGCAGCACTTTATTACTGCTGTTTTTTCAAGCTTTGGAATTTAATTTAACTGTAATATGCTGATTTTTGCCAACTGCACTTTACTGAATCGTTTTTTCAACTGCATTTACTGTTGTAGGCTATGCACTCACATGTGCTAGCCTTTTAGTGCCTTACAAGTAAATTTTATTACTGCACTTACTATTTACTTGATTTTGTAACAAAAAAAAATCTTTCTACTTGATCATTTCCCAACTTTTTCTCAAACTAAAATAGTCCTGATCTTAGATTTCCTGATTTCAGGACTGTATTTTGTGTTTCTGAGTTGTCCGGAACTTGCAGAGATAAAATTAAGTCTTTGTGCTTATCAGTGGGAGTGGTAAGATCTGAGTAGCCTATCTACCACTAGAGGAGTGGTTTCTAGTTCAGGAATTGTATTTTATTGGCCATTTAGGGCTGCTTCTATCCCTTTCAACTTTTTGACTTAAAAACCCGTGTTTGCATGAGTTTGTGCTTGTTTCACCTCAGGGGATTCTGTTTGGGCATCCTCCAGAGTTCTACAGCAAGAAAAAGAAAAAAGATAGAGTTTTACTTGATCATAAGTACCTCCTTGCTTTCTTTAGCTTAATTTGGTTTGCCACACTTTATTACAGCAGTTTTTACAAGCTTTCGTATTTAATTTAACTGCTTTTTACTGATTTTTGCTACTGAACTTTACTGAATCATTTTTCAACTCCATTTACTGTTGTAGGCTACACACTCAAGTTTGCTAGCCTTTTCGTAAAATAAAAGTGAATTTTATAACTGCATTTACTTTTTATTTGATTCTGTAACAAAAACAGTTCTATCTACTTGCTTGTTTGCTGCCTTTTTCTCAAAGTAGATAAGTCTGTATCTCAGATTTGCTGATTTCAGGACTGTATTTTTTTGTTTCTAAGTTTCCAGACTTTTCTGAGATAGAAGAAAGTATTTCTGCTTATCAGTGGGAGTGGTAATTTCTGAGCAGCCTATAACTAGAGGAGTGGTTTCTAGCTCAGGAATTGTATTTCATTGGCCGTTTCGGTCTGCTTCTATCCCTTTCAAACTTCTGACTTAAAAACCTGTAGTATTCGGGCTGGTAATGTGGTTGTTGTACTGTAGGGGCGCTGTGGGGAATTCAGCATGTACTGTTGGTTCTGTATTCTCTGGTAACTTGTTGGTTCTGTGTAGTAGATGACTTGCAGAAGTTGTGTGAAGAAGCATGGGTGCGCACCTGGAGGCTCTTAATAAAGAAAGGCCTTACAACTCCATAAACTGTGTGGTCTCCTTCATTACCAGGATATAACATATTGGCGACGAGAGGATGGGATGCCTCCGAGTCCGCTGCGAGTAAACTGGTGGGCTGCAGTTCATGTCGGATGACGAAGAGACGGGGCCTGCTGGAGTGATGTCTGGTTCCATGTTGGGGTCACTAGTTGCATACGACTGTCAGACACAGACCTGGGAGGAGTATTGTGAAGTGTTGGATCATTTTTTTGAGGCAAACCAGATAATGGAAGCGGGTCGGAAGCGAGCCATATTGCTAAGCTCGGTGGGCAGTAAGACGTACAGTCTGATGAGGAACTTATTGAGTCCTGATAAACCGGGGGACAAATCGTTCACAGAGTTGACGAGTTTACTTCAGTCACATTATAACCCGAAGCCGAGTGCAATAGTCCAGAGGTTCAAGTTAAATTCAAGGACTAGAATGGCTAATGAAACGGTAATGGAGTATGTCACAGTGTTGAGGGAATTGACACAACATTGTGATTATGGGGACAGACTGACCGAAATGCTACGAGATAGGCTCGTATGTGGCATTGCAGATGACCGCATACAACGTAGACTGTTAGCGGAGCCTGACTTGTCGTTTGAAAAGGCCTTGAAGTTGGCACAGGCCATAGAGACAGCGACTAAAGACATTCGTGATTTACAACAGAAAGCCACGGAAGGGGTTGGAAGCAGGAGTGCGACCCCACTGCCAGTGCATAAAGTGGTTATGGAGCATAATTTACAAGGGAAGTCTGGTCAGTATGCTTGTTACAGGTGTGGAGGTGAACATCTGTCACGGAACTGTCGTTTTTTAACTGTAAAATGTCATGCTTGTGGGAAAAAGGGCCATGTAAAGAAAATGTGCCACTCAACGCCCTCTCGGGACCAGCCGAAAAAGGGGGAGGAAAAAAGCAGTATGATGGAAAGGAAGGGAAACCGAAAAAATAAACGGCAGTATGCACACCACATGCGTGAAGTTACAGATCAACCAACCAGGGAAGCCGAAGAAGTGTTCACAATGTTTAACGTGAAAGAGGCCAGGTGGGAAAGAGTTGATCCCATTAAAACCCAGTTGGACTTAAATGGTAAAATGGTGCAGTTTGAAGTGGATACGGGGTGTAGTGTGACAGTTCTGTCAAAGGCTGAGTTGGGGAAGTTATGGCCCAGAGAAGCTCTGAAGCTGCAGGACTGTTCAGTGACTTTGAAAACCTACACGGGTGAAATAGTTCCCATGTTGGGAATGGTGAAAATGAAGGTAAAATATAAAGACCAAGTCAAAGAGTTGCCAGTCATGGTGGTAGCAGGTAAGGGACCAAACCTGCTAGGCCGGGTGTGGTTAAAGGAGCTAAACATGGACTGCCTACAGCTCCATAAGGTAGAACAGCCAGGCCTGACCTTGCAAGAGGTGCTTGAGAACAATGAAGAAGTATTTAAAGAGGAACTGGGGACCTGGAGGGGTCCACCAGCAAAGATACACGTGAAAGAAAACGTGACGCCAAGATTTTACAAACCTCGTCCTGTACCATATGCGATGAAGAAGAAAGTTGAGTTTGAGTTAGAGAGACTCACTAAGCAAGGTATAATTGAACCAGTAAAGTTTGCGGAATGGGCCGCACCAATTGTTCCAGTATTAAAGCCAGATGGTACTGTACGCATCTGTGGTGACTACAAGTTAACAGTGAACCAAGTCTCGAAGCTGGAGCAGTATCCTTTACCAAAGGTGGAGGATGTGTTTGAAAAGCTGTCGGGAGGTGAAAGGTTTAGTAAACTGGACCTCAGTCAGGCATATCAACAAGTAGTGCTGGAAGAAGGGTCAAAGACGTATGTTACCCTGAACACACACAAAGGTTTGTTCCAAGTCAATCGTTTACCTTTTGGGGTTTCCTCGAGTCCAGCTATTTTCCAGAGAATAATGGAGGGACTGGTGGCAGGAATTCTGAAGGTGGCTGTGTATTTAGACGATATCCTGTTGACGGGTAGGAACATTCGAGAGCATCTGGAGACGCTGAATGAGGTGCTGAGTCGACTGCGAGAGGCAGGTCTACGGGTGAAGCGGAGTAAATGTGCTTTCATGGCAACGGAAGCAGAATTCCTGGGCTACAAGGTGGATGCATCAGGCCTACACCCCCTGCCAAATAAAGTGGAAGCCATTCAACAGGCACCAGCACCCACAAATGTTACAGAACTGAAAGCCTATTTAGGCTTACTCAACTATTATAACAGGTTCCTGCCAAATCTGTCAACCCTGTTAACTCCTTTACATAAGTTGTTAAGGAAGGAGGCTCAGTGGTCGTGGCAAGAGGAACAGGACAGAGCGTTTGAGCAGTCAAAGGAACTAATGCAATCTTCAGAGGTTTTGGTGCACTACGATAGTCACAAGGACTTAATTTTGTCATGTGATGCCTCACCTTATGGATTAGGGACTGTGTTGGCACACCGGATGCCAGATGGACAAGAGAGACCCATTGGGTTCATGTCACGAACTTTGACACCAGCGGAGTCAAACTATTCCCAGATAGATAAAGAGGGTTTGGCTGTGATGTTTGGAATCAAGCGATTTCACAAATACCTCTATGGGAGGAAGTTTACTATTTGCACTGATCATAAGCCTTTGTTGTCATTATTCAACGAGATGAAAGCAGTACCGCAGATGGTTTCTCCCCGCATTCAAAGATGGGCTGTAACGTTGAGAGCTTATGAATACGAGATTGTTTATAAGCCCGGGAAGCACCATAGTAATGCAGACGCGCTAAGTCGTTTGCCAATGCCAGGGCATCTCCAGGAAGAGGAAGCGGAGGACCGAGTTTTGATGATGGAAGACATCACGTTGGTGTCTGCCAGAGAACTGAGAGTTTGGACACACAAAGACCCGGTGCTTGCTAGAGTGTTTCAGTGGGTCCAGCAAGGCTGGCCAGTCCAACAAACGGATCCAGTTTTTCGGCCTTATGAGGTGAGAAAAACAGAGCTGAGTGTGCAAGATGGATGCGTATTGTGGGGCACGGTGATAATTCCGTCCCCAGGAAGACGGGCACTGTTACAGCAGATGCACCAAGGTCATGTGGGCATAACCCAAATGAAGGCCTTAGCGCGAAGTTATTTTTGGTGGCCCAAGTTGGACCACGAGATTGAAGTCGTTGTGAATGAGTGTAAAACATGTCAACAACATCGCAACTTGCCGGTGGCGGCGCCACTACATCCATGGGAGTGGCCGAGTAGGCCTTGGCAGAGACTTCATATAGATTATGCAGGACCTTTCATGGGGGCCATGTTTTTGATAATCATGGATGCTCACTCGAAATGGATGGATGCCTATCAAGTCAAGACACCCACTTCCCTCGTTACCATTGAATGCTTGAGGAGGAGTTTCAGTAGCCAAGGACTACCAGAGACTATTGTATCCGATAATGCTTCATGTTTCACGAGTGAAGAGTTCAAGGGTTTTCTAAGGAAAAATGGCATCGTACACATCACCTCAGCACCCTACCATGCAGCTACGAATGGTTGTGCTGAAAGGGCTGTGCAGACTTTTAAAGCAATGATGAAGAAGTCTGGAGAAGGAAGTTTGGCAGCAAAAGTATCAAGGGTGTTATTCAACTACCGTATTACACCACAATCTACCACGGGTTTGTCACCTGCCGAGATGTTGCAAGGACGGAGATTGAGATCCACGTTGGATCTAGTGTATCCAAATGTCCGAGCTAAGGTAGAGGGGACCCAGTGGAGGCAAAAAGAATGTCATGATCGACGACGGGAGAGAGAAGTTTTCTGGAGGGAGATGCAGTGATGACGCGAAATTTCAGTTATGGACCTAAGTGGATTCCAGGGTTCATTGTCAAGAGTACAGGTCCATTGTCGTACCAGGTGAGGTTGAATGGAGATTTCTTGGTGAGGAGACATGTAGACCAAATTCTGCGGAGCGAACAGAAGAAAGACGCCATGGAACTGCTGGCCTCGGAACTACCGTTGAGTTCGGAACCAGGGCTCGCAGTGGCAGGAGGATCGCAAATTGAGGGAGACCGCCAGAACGTGGAAGGAGAGGTTTCTGAGGATCCAACCGTTCCAGGGAAGGACACACCGATACCTGAAGTGGTAACAGGGATACCGGAGTCACCTAAGGTGGTACCACTGCGCCGTTCTAAGCGTGTGCTGGTTAAACCTAGTTACTTGAAGGACTATCAATGTTAACAAAAGTGCATGTATAGATTACCAGCCTACAAGTAGTAGATTGTATGGTAACCAGTTAATAACTAGCCTGTTATTTACAAGTAAGTGATTAAATGTATTATGGAACTTGTTCCCTAGTTTGCTTATGTAAGACAGTATGTCTTAGCTTAAAAGGGGAGGAATGTAGTATTCGGGCTGGTAATGTGGTTGTTGTACTGTAGGGGCGCTGTGGGGAATTCAGCATGTACTGTTGGTTCTGTATTCTCTGGTAACTTGTTGGTTCTGTGTAGTAGATGACTTGCAGAAGTTGTGTGAAGAAGCATGGGTGCGCACCTGGAGGCTCTTAATAAAGAAAGGCCTTACAACTCCATAAACCGTGTGGTCTCCTTCATTACCAGGATATAACAAAACCTATGTTTGCATGGGTGTGCACTTCTTTTACATCAGTGGATCCTATTTGGGTGTTCTGCAGATTTCTGCAGCAGCAGAAAGAAGAAAGAGAGATGTTGCTTGATCATAAGTATTTGGTATTACTTTCTTTAGCTTAATTTGGCTTGCCGCACTTCATTACAGCCATTTTTACAAGCTTTGGTATTTAATTTAACTGTATTCTGATGATTTTTGCCTACTGCACTTTATTGAATACTTTTTTTCAACTGCATTTACTGTTGTAGGCTCCACACTCAAATGCGCTAGCCTTTTAGTGCCTTAAAAGTGAATTTTATTACACCCTTTACAGTTTTTTTGATTCTGTCACAAAAAATGAAATAAAACAAACAAATATTAACTACTTGCTCATTTCCTACCTTTTTCTAAAACTAGAATAGTCTGGATCTCATATTTGCTGACTTAAGGACTGCATTTTGTGTTTCTGAGTTTCCCGACCTTGCTGAGACAGACGGAAAACTTTCTGCTTATCAGTGGGATACCCTGAGCTACCTATTTATTGCTAGAAGAGTGGTTTCTAGCTCAGGAATTGTATTTTATTTGCCGGTTTGGGCTGCTTCTATCCCTTTCAACTTTCTGACTTAAAAACCCATGTATGCATGGGTTTGAGCTTGTTTTACATCAGTGGATCCTGCTTGGGCATCCTGCAGAGTTCTACTGCAGCAGGAAAAAAGAAAGAGAGACTTTGCTTGATCAGAAGTACCTGCTTTTGCTTTACTTAGATAAATGTGGCTTGCAGCACTTTATTACAGCTGTTTTTTCAAGCTTTGGAATTTAATTTAACTGTAATATGCTGATTTTTGCCTACTGCACTTTACTGAATCATTTTTTCAACTGCATTTACTGTTGTAGGTTACACACTCAAGTGCAATAGCCTTTTTGTGCCTTAAAAGTGAATTTTATTACTGCACTTACTATTTATTTGATTTTGTAACAAAAAAAAATCTTTCTACTTGATCATTTCCCAACTTTTTCTCAAACTAAAATAGTCCTGATCTTAGATTTCCTGATTTCAGGACTGTATTTTGTGTTTCTGAGTTGTCCGGAACTTGCAGAGATAAAATTAAGTCTTTGTGCTTATCAGTGGGAGTGGTAAGCTCTGAGCAACCTATCTACCACTAGAGGAGTGATTTCTAGTGCAGGAATTGTATTTTATTGGCCGTTTAGGGCTGCTTCTATCCCTTTCAACTTTTTGACTTAAAACCCATGTTTGCATGGGTTTGTGCTTGTTTCACCTCAGGGGATTCTGTTTGGCATCCTCCAGAGTTCTACAGCAAGAGAAAGAAAAAATATAGAGCTTTGCTTGATCATAAGTACCTCCTTTTGCTTTCTTTAGCTTAATTTGGTTTGCCACACTTTATTACAGCAGTTTTTACAAGCTTTCATATTTAATTTAACTGCTTTTTACTGATTTTTACTACTGAACTTTACTGAATAATTTTTCAACTCCATTTACTGTTGTAGGCTACATACTCAAGTGTGTTAACCTTTTCGTACAATAAAAGTGAATTTTATAACTGCATTTACTTTTTGTTTGATTCTGTAACAAAAACAATTTGATCTACTTGCTTGTTTGCTGCCTTTTTCTCAAAGTAGATAAGTCTGTATCTCATATTTGCTGATTTCAGGACTGTATTTTGTGTTTCTGTGTTTCCAGACTTTTCTGAGCTAGAAGAAAGTCTTTCCGCTTATCAGTGGAAGTGGTAATTTCTGAGCAGCCTATCGCTAGAGGAGTGGTTTCTAGCTCAGGAATTGTATTTCATTGGCTGTTTCAGACTGCTTCTATCCCTTTCAAACTTCTGACTTAAAAACCTGTTTGCATGGGTGTCCGCTTCTTTTACGTCAGTGTATCCTGTTTGCGCATCCTGCAGAGTTTTGCAGCAGCAGAAAAAAGAAAGAGAGACTTTGCTTGATCATAAGTTATTTCTTTTGCTTTCTTTAGCTTAATTTGGCTTGCCGCACTTTATTCCAACATTTCTTACAAACTTTGGTAATTAATTTAACTGTTTTCTCCTGATTTTAGCTTACTACACTTTATTGAATCATTTTTTGAACTGCATTTACTGTTGTAGGCTACAAACCCATGTGCTAGGATTTTTTTTTTGCTTTAAAATTTAATTTTATTGCATCATTTACTGTTTATTTGATTCTTTAACAAAAAAATGAAAAAAAAAAATTCTATCTGCTTGCTCGATCCCCTTTTTCCTCAACTAGAATATTCCAGATCTCAGATTTGCTAATTTCAGGACTGTATTTTGTGTTTCTGCATTGTCCAGTCTTTGCTGAGATATAAGGAAGTCTTTCTGCTTATCAATGGGAGTGGTAAGCTCTGAGCTGCCTATCTATTGCAAGAGGAGCCAGGTTAGTGGCACAGCACGATGCTTTAGAGATCATCCACGTGCAACTAACAATGGGCAAAACTGTAATTCAAATTGTTGCTTGCTACAGATCACCCACCATGTCCCAGGACCCCCATTCCGCATTCCTATAAACACTGGGAAACATAAAGGTCCTACCAAAAACCCTAATATTGTGTGATTTCAATTATCCAAACATTAACTAGGAGAACTACTCAAGTACTAACTCCCTTGCCCAACATTTCCTAGAATTTATAAACTCAAACATCCTGGTTCAACTGGTCAACACTCCCAGGACAGGTGACAACATATTGGACCTGGTCATCACCAACATGGTCAACTGGTGTTCCACACCGTAGGTCAACCCCTTGCTGGTTAGATATGACCATAAACAAATCACTTTGGATATCCACATTCCGCCCCCACACCCGGACAAGAAAACCACTGTGAAAAACTTTTCAAAAGCAAACTTCACGTTACTTAAGACCGAGGTGGAAAGTTTCAAAGCCCCCATGCTGAAGGATAACGCTGTCCAAGCTGCAACATTCTTTACTAATGCATTCTACGGGCACCTACAAGAATGCATGGATCATGCCATCCCAAACAAAACCAAGACTCACTCCTCCAAGAAAAGGAAACCAGTCTGGTGGACTCCTGCCATAAACAAGCTATACAATAGAAGGAGAAAACTAGTACAGAAAAGAGTAAAATCCCAAGAAGGGAAGACATTCCTGATCAGTATCAGTAAGAAACTACAATCCCTCATAAAATCATCCAAGGCGAGCTTTGAAAGAAAAATTGCCAAGGACTCCAAAGATAACCACAAGGCATTTTTTAGCTATGTCAAGAATCTAAGTGGCAATGCTCAGATCAGAGTTAGTGCAGAATGGGACAAAATACACTAAACCGACCAATATTGCCAACATCCTGGTAGACAGGTTCAGCACAAACTTCACCCCCCCTTGCACCCCCAAGAGGGCCCATAACCATGCCAGTAGAATGTAAAGTCCCTGAAATCACAGACACTCAGGTTAAAACAGCCCTCTCCAAAGTCAAAAACACAGCATCAGTGGGACTGGATGGTGTCCCAGGCTGCGTCCTACACAAGCTCAAAGATGAACTAACCCCTCACCTAAACACACTGTTTAGACTCAGCCTCTCCACAGGCTACGTACCCATAGAGTGGCACACAGCAGCGGTTATTCTGCTCCACAAAGGTGGAGCCACAACAGACCCCAGAAACTATCGCCCTATAAGCCTGACTAGCTTGGTCTGCAAGGCTATGGAACCCATCATCATGGAACTCATTAACAGAGACATTGGGAACCTCCAAACACTGGACCCTACCCAGTCTGGCTTTGTTAAGGGCAGATCATGCCTACTAAATCTGGTGGACTTCTTTGAGACAGTTACCAAGGCTATTGATGAGGGAAAGGTGGTACACACAGCCGACCTAGACCTCGCAAAGGCCTTCAACACCATTCCCCATTCTGGTATTATAAACAAGCTCATCAGCCTGAACATAAACCCCTACATCACAAGATGGGTTGCCAACTGGCTCACGGACAGAACCCACATGGTGAGAGTTGCGGGAGCTAGGGCCAACTCTAAATCGGTTACAAGTGGAGTTCCTCAGGGCTCAGTCCTAGGACCTCTTCCTGTTCATGATATACTTCTCAGAGGTACAAGCAAGCACAGGAGGACTATGGCTGACCAAGTTCACAGACGACTGCAAATTAGGAGCTATAATTGACTCTCTGGCTGGCAAAGACATCCTCCAAAAGAGTCTCACTGAGACGGATACCTGGTGTCAAAATCATGGCCTCAAGCTAAATGCCAAAAAGTGCATAGTCATCCCCTTTGGAAAAAACAAAGTACCCACAAACTATCACATAGGTGGTAGTCACCTAAATACGGAAGACGTAATAAGGGATTTGGGGACCCAAGTAGATAGTAATCTCACCTTTGATAATCACATTGCCAAAGTGGTTAGAAAATCCTTCTACGTGGCCCACCTAATCACAAAAGGGTTCGCATCCAGATCAAAAGAGGTCATTGTGCCCCTCTGCTCATCACTCATCAGACCCATCATAAAGTACAACACCCCATTTGGGATGTACCTTACAAGACACCTGCAACAGCTGGAAAGACCACAGAAGTAACTCACCAAGAGGATCACTGGCCTCAAACAGATGCCCTATGCAGCTCAACTGAAGAAATTACAGCTGTACTCGGTTGCATACCGCCTACTCAGAGGTGATCTCTGCCTGACATACAAGGCCATGTCCAACCCAGAATTGATGGACATGCTCCACCTAAAGAAAACCTTATCCCCACAAGCCACACACTCTTGGGATCTAAACCTCACCACAGCAATAAATAGGAGGTGCTGGAGGGATAGATTCCTGTCCCAGAGACTTCCCATGCTTTGGAACAAGATCCCAATCTACATTAGGCAGAGCTCCTCGCTAACACTCTTCAAAAGAAATCTTGATGAGTGGATGGGAAACAGAAAGTTTACCTCGGGGATCACTTCAGTGGCTCTGCTGGACAGAGGCACAGGGAACTAATCTAAGGGGATGGCGAAAGCCAACACATTCTGGCTAGGCTTATAAATGCTTTCAGGCAGATAGCCTAGTACCTACCTATGAACCTATGAATTGTATTTTATTAGCCATTTTGGGCTGCTTCTATCCCTTTCAGTTTTCTGACTTAAAAACCTGTGTTTGCATTGCTTTGCAATTGTTTTACCTCAGCGGTTCCTGTTTGTGCATCCTCCAGAATTCTACAGCAGCAGAAGAAAGAAAGAGAGACTTTGCTTGATAATAAGTACCTGCTTTTATTATATTAGCTCAATTTGGCTTGCTGCACTATATTACAGTCATTTTTCCAAGCTTTGGTATTTAATTTAACTGTTTTCTGCTGATTTTTGCCTACTGCACTTAATTGAATCTTTTTTAACTGCTTTTACTGTTGTAGGCTGCAAATTCAAGTGCACTAGCCTTTTTGTGCCTTAAAAGTTAATTTTATTACTGCATTTACTGTTTATTTCATTCTGTAAAAAAAAATAAAAAAAATAAAAAAAATCAATCTACTTGCTCATATCCCATCTTTTTCTCAAACTAGAATAGTCTGGATCTCAGATGTGCTGATTTCAGGACTGTATTTTGTGTTTCTGAGTTTCCATTCCTTGCTGAGGTAGAAGGAAGTCTTTCTGCTTATCAGTGTGAGTGGTAAGCCCTAAGCCACCTATTTATTGCTAGAGGAGTGGTTTGTAGCTCAGGAATTGTATTTTATTTGCAGTTTAGGGCTGCTTCTATCCCTTTCAACTTTCTGACTTAAAAACCCATGTATGCATGGGTTTGCGCTTGTTTTACATCAGTGGATCCTGCTTGGGCATCCTGCAGAGTTCTACTGCAGCAGGAAAAAAGAAAGAGAGACTTTGCTTGATCAGAAGTACCTGATTTTGCTTTACTTAGATAAATGTGGCTTGCAGCACTTTATTACAGCTGTTTTTACAAGCTTTGGTATTTAATTTAACTGTAACATGCTGATTTTTGCCTACTGCACTTTATTGACTCATTTTTTCAACTGCATTTACTGTTGTAGGCTACACACTCAAGTGCACTAGCCTATTAAAGTGCCTTAAAGGAGAATTTTATTACTGCATTTACTGTTTATTCAATTTTGTAACAAAAAAAAAATTCTATCTGCTTGACCGTTTCCTAACTTTTTCTCAAACTAAAATAGTCCAGATCTCAGATTTCTTGATTTCAGGACTGTATTTTTTGTTTCTGAGTTGTCCGGAACATGCGGAGCAGTTTTTACAAGCTTTTGTATTTAATTTAAATTTTTTACTGATTTTTGCTACTGAACTTTACTGAATCATTTTTTCAACTCCATTCACTGTTGTAGGCTACAGACTCAAATGTGCTAGCCTTTTTGTGCCTTAAAAGTGAATTTTATTACTTCATTTACTGTTTATTTGATTCTTTAACAAAAAAAAATTAAAAAATATATATATATATTTTCTGCTTGCTCGTTTCCCAACCTCTTTTCAAACTAAAATAATGTAGATCTTAGATTTTCTGGTTTCAGGACTGTATTTTGTTTTTCTAAATTCTCCAGACCTTGCTGAGACAGAAGTAAGTCTGTTTGCTTATCAGTGGGAGTGGTAAGCTCTGAGCAGCCTATCTATCAGTAGAGGAGTGGTTTGTAGTTCAGGAATTGCATTTTATTGGCAGTTTTTGGCTGCTTCTATCCCTTTCAACTTCCTGACTTAAAAACCCAGGTTTGTATGGGTTTGCACTTGTTTTACCTCAGTGGATCCTGTTTAGGGTCCTGCAGAGATCTACAGCAGCAGAAAGAAGATAGACTTTGCTTGATCAGAAGTACCTGCTTTTGCTTTCTTTAGCTTATATAGAGTTGCTGCACTTTATTACAGTCATTTGTACTAGATTTGGTATTTAATTTAACTGTATTCTGCTGATTTTTGCCTACTGCACTTTATTGAATGTTGTTGTGTCTTTCGGCTTTTCCCGGTTAAGGGTCGCCACAGCAGAACTCCGGTCCGCTAATGATTGGCAGTAGATTTTTACATGCCGAGTTGCCGGCCCTGATGCACAACCTTCAACGAAGGTACGCCCATTCACGCATGTCTCCACACAGAAGACACTCTAGCTGAGAATCGAACAGGACAACGTCTTACTGTGAGGCGACAAAGCTACCGCAGCACCACCACCGCAGCTCTACTGCACTTTATTGAATCATTTTTTCAAAAGCATTTACTGTTGTAGGCAGCACACTCAAGTGTGCTCACCTTTTAGTGCCAAAAGAAGTGAATTTTATTACTGCATTTACAGTTTATTTGATTCTGTAACTAAAAAATTAAATAAAACAAAATAATTATAACTACTTGCTCATTTTCCACCTTTTTCTCAAATTAGAATATTCTGGATCTCAGGTTTGTTGATTTCAGGACTGCATTTTGTGTTTCTGGGTTTCCAGAGCTTGCTGAGATAGAAGAAAGTCTTTCTGCTTATCAGTGGGAGTGGTAAGCTCTGAGCAGCTTATCTATCGCTAGAGGAGTGGTTTCTAGCTCAGGAATTGTATTTTATTGGCCGTTTTGTGCTGCTTCTATCCCTTTCAAACTTCTGACTTAAAAACCTGTGTTTGCATGGGTTTGTGCTTTTTTTACGTCAGTGGATCCTGTTTGGGCAATCTGCAGAGTTATACAGCAGCAGAAAGAAGAAAGAGAGACTTTGCTTGATCATAAGTAATTTATTTTGCTTTCTTTAGCTTGATTTGACTTTTTGCACTTTATTCCAACTGTTCTTACAAGCTTTGGTATTTAATTTAACTGTTTTCTGCTGATTTTTGCTTACTGCACTTTACTGAAGCATGTTTTTCAGCTGCTTTTACAGGTGTAGGCTACAAACTGAAGTGTGCTAGGATTGTTGTGCCTTAAAATTAAAATTTAATACATCATTTGCTGTTTATTTGATTCTTTAACAAAAAATGAAAAAAAATCTATCTGCTTGCTCGATTTCCACCTTTTTCTCAACTAGAATATTCTGGATTTCAGATTTGCTGATTTCAGGACTGTATTTTGTGTTTCTGAGTTGTCCAGACCTTGCTGAGATAGAAAGAAGTCGTTCTGCTTATCAGTGGGAGTGGTAAGCTCTGAGCCACCTATCTATCAATAGAGGAGTAGTTTCTAGCTTAGGAATTGTATTTTATTGACCATTTTGGGCTGCTTCTATCCCTTTCAACTATCTGACTTTAAAAACCCATGTATGTATGGGTTGGTGCTTGTTTTACCTCAATGGATCCTGTTTGGGTGTCCTGCAGATCTCTACAGCAGCAGAAAGAATAAAGAGAGACGCTCCTTGATCATAAGTATCTGGTTTTACTTTCTTTAGCTTAATTTAGCTTACCTAACTTTATTACAGTCATTTTTACAAGTTTTGGTATTTAATTTAACTGTATTCTGCTGATTTTTGTCTACTGTACTTTATTGAATACTTTTTTCAACTGCATTTACTGTTGTAGGCTCCACACTCAAGTGCGTTAGCCTTTTAGTGCCTTAAAAGTGAATTTTATTGCACCCTTTACAGTTTTTTTGATTCTGTCACAAAAAATGAAATAAAACAAACAAATTCTAACTACTTGCTCATTTCCAACCTTTTTCTAAAACTAGAATAGTCTGGATCTCAGTTTTGCTGACTTAAGGACTGCATTTTGTGTTTCTGAGTTTCCCGACCTTGCTGAGATAGAAGGAAGAATTTCTGCTTATCAGTGGGAGTGGTAAACCCTGAGCTATCTATTTGTTGCTAGAGGAGTGGTCTCTAGTTCAGGAATTGTATGTTATTTGCCGGTTTGGGCTGCTTCTATCCCTTTCAACTTTCTGACTTAAAAACCCATGTATGCATGGGTTTGAGCTTGTTTTACATCAGTGGATCCTGCCTGGGCATCCTGCAGAGTTCTACTGCAGCAGGAAAAAAGAAAGAGATACTTTGTTGATCAGAAGTACCTGCTTTTGCTTTACTTAGATAAATGTGGCTTGCAGCACTTTATTACAGCTGTTTTTTCAAGCTTTGGAATTTAATTTAACTGTAATATGCTGATTTTTGCCTACTGCACTTTACTGAATCATTTTTTCAACTGCATTTACTGTTGTAGGCTATGCACTCACATGTGTTAGCCTTTTAGTGCCTTAAAAGTGAATTTTATTACTGCACTTACTATTTATTTGATTTTGTAACAAAAAAAATTCTATTTACTTGATCATTTCGCAACTTTTTCTCAAACTAAAATAGTCCGGATCTCAAATTTCCTGATTTCAGGACTGTATTTTGTGTTTTTGAGTTGTCCGGAACTTGCGGAGATAAAAGGAAGTTTGTTTGGGTATCAGTGGGAGTGTTAAGCTCTGAGAAGCCTATCTACCACTAGAGGAGTTGTTTCTAGTTCAGGAATTGTATTTTATTGGCCGTTTAGGGCTGCTTCTATCCCTTTCAACTTTCTGACTTAAAACCCTGTGTTTGCGTGGGTTTGCACTTCTTTAACATCAGTGTATCCTGTTTGGGCATCCTGCAGAGTTCTACACCTGCAGAGAGACTTTGCTTGATCATAAGTAATTTATTTTGCTTTCTTTAGCTTAATTTGTCTTGCCACACTTTATTCCAACCACTCTTACAAGCTTTGGTAATTAATTTAACTGTTTTCTGCTGATTTTTTCCTACAGCACTTTATTGAATCATATTTTCAACTGCATTTACTGTTGTAGGCTACAACCTCAAGTGTGCTAGGAGTTTTGTGCCTTAAAACTGAATTGTATTACATCACTTACTGTTTATTTGATTCTTTAACAAAAAAATAAAAAAACAGAAAAAAATCAATCTGCTTGCTCGATTCCCATCTTTTTCTCAAACTAGAATATTCCGGATCTCAGATTTGCTGATTTCAGGACTGTATTTTGTATTTCTGAGTTGTCCAGACCTTGCTGAGATAGAAGGAAGTCTTTCTGCTTATCAATGAGAGTGGTAAGCTCTGAGCAGCCTATCTAGCACAAGAGGAGTGGTTTCTAGTTCAGTAATTGTATTTTATTAGCCATTTTGGGTTGCTTATATCCCTTTCAACTTTCTGACTTAAAAACCCATGTTTGCATGGCTTTGCACTTGTGTTACATCAGCGGTTCCTGTTTGTGCATCTTGCAGAATTCTACAGCAGCAGAAGGAAGAAAGGGAGACTTTGCTTGATCATAAGTACCTGTTTTTTTTTATATTAGCTTAATTTGGCTTGCTGCACTATATTACAGCCATTTTTACAAGCTTTGGTGTTTAATTCAACTGTTTTCTGCTGATTTTTGCCTACTGCACTTTATTGAATTTTTTTCAACTGCATTCACTGTTGTAGGCTACACACTCAAGTACACTAGCCTTTTTGTGCCTTAAATGTGAATTTTATTACTGAATTTACTGTTTATTTAATTCTGTAAAAAAATAAAAATAATTTAAAAATTTTACCTACTTGCTCGTTTCCCACCTTTTTCTCAAACTAGAATATTCCTAATCTCACATTTGCTGATTTCAGGACAGTATTTTGTATTTCTCAGTTGCCCAGCCCTTGCTGAGATAGGATGAAGTCTTTCTGCTGCTCAATGGGAGTGGTAAGCTCTGAGCAACATGTCTATCACAAGAGGAGTGGTTTCAAATTCAAGAATTGTATTTTATTGGCCATTTTGGGCTGCTTCTATCCCTTTCAACTTTCTGACTTAAAAAACAGTGTTTATGCGTTTGCAGTTTTACGTCAGGGGATCCTGTTTGGGCATCCTGCAGAGTTCTATAGCAGCAGAATGAAGAAAGAGAGACTTTGCTTGATCATAAGTACCTGCATTTGCTTTCTTTAGCTTATTTTGAGTTGCCGCGCTTTATTACAGCCATTTTTATAAGCTTTGGATTTAATTTAACTGTATTCTGCTGATTTTTGCCTACTGCACTTTTTTGAATCATTTTTTCAAATGCATTTACTGTTATAGGCTACACACTCAAGGATGCTATCCTTTTAGTGCAATAAAAGTGAATTTTATTACTGCATTTACTCTTTATTTAATTCTGTAACAAAAAAGTCTATCTACTTGCTCGTTTCATGCCTTTTTCTCAAAGTAGAAAAGTCTGTATCTCAGATTTGCTGATTTCAGGACTGTATTTTGTGTTTCTGAGTTTCCAGATTTTGCTGAGATAGAAGAAAGTATTTCTGCTTATCAGTGGGACTAGTAACCTTTAAGCAGTTTATCTATCACTAGAGGAGTTGTTTCTAGCTCAGGAATTGTATTTTATTGGCTATTTTGGGCTGCTTCTATCCCTTTCAAACTTCTGACTTAAAAACCATGCTTGTGTGGGTTTGCACTTCTTTTAAATCAGTGGATCCTGTTTGGGCATCCTGCAGAGTTCTACAGCAGCAGAAAGAAGAAAGAGATACTTTGTTGATCATAAGTAATTTATTTTGCTTTCTTTTGCTTAATGTGGCTTGTTGTACTTTATTACATCTGTTTTTACAAGCTTTGGTATTTATTTTAACTGTAATCTGCTAATTCTTGCCTACTGCACTTGAATCATTCATTCAATTGCATTTACTGTTATAGGCTACACACTCATGTGCGCTAGCCTTTCAGTGGCTTAAAAGTAAGTTTTGTTACTGCATTTACTGTTTATTTGATTCTGTAATAAAAAATGAAAAAAAAAAACCAAAAATCTATCTACTTGCTTGTTTCTCACCTTTTTCACAAACTAAAATAGTCCGGATCTTAGAATTCCTGATTTCAGGACTTTATTTTGTGTTTATGAGTTGTCCAGACCATGCTGAGACAGAAGTAAAGTCTTTTTGCTTATCAGTGGGAGTGGTAAGCTGTGAGCAGCCTATCTATCACTAGAGAAGTCGTTTCTATTTCAGGAATTGTTCTTTATTGGCCATTTTATGCTGCTTCTATCCTATTCAACTTTTTGACTGAAAAACTCATGTCTGCAAGGGTTTGCACTGGTTTTAACTCACGGGATCCTGTTTGTGCATCCTCCAGAGTTCTACAGCAGCAGAAAAAGGAAAGAGAGACTTTGTTTGAACTTAAATACCTGCTTTTGCTTATTTTAGGTTAACTTGGCTTGCTGGACTTTATTCCAACTGTTTTTGCAAGCCTTGGTATTTAATTTAACTGTTTACTGCTGATTTTTGCCTACTGCACTTTATTGAATCATTTTTACAACTGCATTTACTGTTGTAGGCTACACACTCAAGTGCAATAGCCTGTTTGTGCCTAAACATAAATTTTATTACTGCGTTTACAGTTTATTGATTTTGTAGCAAAAAAAAAAATCTTCTTGATCGTTTCCCAACTTTTTCTCAAACTAAAAAAGTCCGATCTCAGATTTCCTGATTTCAGGACTGTATTTTGTGTTTTTGAGTTGTCCGAAACTTGCTGAGATAAAAGGAAGTCTTTACACTTATCAGTTGGAGTGGTAAGCTCTGAGCAGCCTATCTATCGCTACAGGAGAAGTTTGTAGTTCAGGAACTGCATTTTATTGGCAGTTTTTGTCTGCTTTTATCCTTTTCAACTTTCTGACTTAAAAAGACATGCTTGCTTAGGTTTGTGCTTGTTTTACTTCAGCGGATCCTGTTTAGGTGTCCTACAGAGTTCTTCAGCAGAAAGAAGAAAGAGAGATTTTGCTTGATCAGAAGTACCTGCGTTTGCTTTCTTTAGCTTTATTTGGCTTGCCGTACTTTATTATAGCTGTTTTTACAAGGTTTGGAATTGAATTAACTGTATTCTACTGATTTTTAATAAATGCAATTTATTGAATCATTTTTCAACTGCGTTTACTGTTGTAGGCTACACACTCAAGTGTGCTAGCCTTTTTTTGCCTTAAAAGTTAATTTTATTACTGCATTTATTGTTTACTTGATTCTCTAACAAAAAAAAATATCTATTTGCTCGTTTTTCACCTTTTTCTCAAACTAGAATAGTCCTGATCTGAGATTTATGATTTTTGGACTGTACTTTGATTTTCTGGGTTGTCCAGACCTTGCTGAAAAAGAAGTAAGTTTTTTTTCTTATTAGTGGGATTGGTAAGCTCTCAGCAGCCTATCTATCACTAGAGGAGTGGTTTGTAGTTCAGGAATTGTATTTTATTGGCTGTTTTAGACTGCTTCTATCCCTTTCAACTTTTTGATTTAAAAACCCGTGTTTGCATGGGTTTGCACTTGTTTTATTCAGTGGATCCTGTTTGTGCATCCTCCAGAGTTTTACAGCAACAGAAAGGGAAAAGAGAGACTTTCCTTGATCATAAGTACCTGTTTTTGCTTTATTTAGCTTAACTTGGCTTGCTGTACTTTTTTACAGCTGTTTTTACAAGCTTTGGTATTTAATTTAACTGTATTCTGCTGATTTTTGCCTACTGCAATTTATTGAATATTTTTTTCAACTGCATTCACTGTTGTAGGTTACACACTCAAATGCTCTAGGCTTTTTGTGCCTTAAATGTGAATTTTATTACTGCATTTACTCTTTGATTGTGTAACAAAAAAATGAAAATGAAAAACAGTAAAATTCTACCTTCTTGCACGTTTCCCAACTTTTTCTTAAACTAGAATATTCCTGATCTCAGATTTGCTAGTTTCAGGACTGTATTTTGTGTTTCTCAGTTGTCTAGAACTTGCTGAGATAGGACAAAGTCTTTCTGCTTCTCAATGGGAGTGGTAACCTCTGAGCAGCATATCTATCACAAGAGGAGTGGTTTCGAGTTCAAGAATTGCATTTTATCTTCCATTTTGGGCTGCTTCTATCCCTTTCAACTTTCTGACTTAAAAAAAACAGTGTTTGCATGGGTTTACACTTGTTTTACCTCAGTGGGTCCGGTTTGGGCATCTGCCAGAATTCTACAGCAGCAGAAAGAAGAAAAAGAGACTTTTCTTGATCATAAGTACCTGCATTTGCTTTCTTTAGATTAATTTGAGTTGCCACACTGTATTACAGACATTTTTACAAGCTATGGTGTTTAATTTAAGTTTATTCTGCTGATTTTTGCCTATTTCACTTTATTGAATCATTTTTTTCAACTGCATTTACTGTTTTAGGCTACACCCTAGACTTTTAGTGCAATAAAAGTGAATTTTATTACGGCAGTTACTGTTTATTTTATTCTGTAATAAAAATTCTATCTGCTTGCTTGTTTCTCACCTTTTTCCTAAACTAAAATAGTCTGGATCTCAGATTTCCTAATTTCAGGACAGTATTTGGTATTTTTGAGCTGTTTAGATCTTGCTGTTATAGAAGTAAGTCGTTCTGCTTATCAGTGGGAGTGGTAAGCAATGAGCAGACTATCTATCACTAGAGGAGTGGTTTCTACTTCAGGAATTGTACTTTACTGGCCATTTTAGGCTGATTCTATCCTTTTCAACTTTCTTATAGGTTCATAGGTTGGTACTAGGCTATCAGCCTTAAGGCCTATACAAGCCTAGCCATAACAATTCCCTGGCTATTTCTTCCCACACTACTTCCCTGGATGCCTGTCTCTAGCGGCGACTGATGATCCTGGGGAACCTATCCCTCCAGCATTTTTTGTTTATTGTGATGACAAGGTTTAGATCCCTGGAGCGTGTGGCTCTGAGGGATTGGGATTTCTTTAAGTGAAGCATGTCCAACAGCTCTGGGTTTGACATGGCCTTGTATGCTAAGCAGAAATCGCCTCCGAGTAGATGATATGCGACAAAGTATAGCTGGAGTTTTTTAAGGCGGTCAGCATAGGGCATCTGCTTTAGGCCTGTGATTCTTTTAGTGAGGTATTTCTGCAGCCTTTCCAATTGTTGCAGATGTCTTGAGAGGTACATACCAAACAGGGCATTGTATTCTATAATGGGTCTAATGAGGGATGAGTACAGTGGGACAATGACCTCCTTTTTTCTGGATGAAAAGCCCTTAGTGATGAGGTGTGCCACATAGAAGGATTTCCTGACTGCTGTGGCGATGTGGTTATCGAAGGTGAGACCACTGTCCACCTGTGTCCCTAAGTCCCTTATCACACTTTCGGTGTTTAGTTACTGCCACCTATATGGTAATTCACAAATACATGTTTTTTCCCAAAGGGGATAACTATACATTTCTTGGCATTGAGCTTGAGCCCATGGCTCTGGCACCAAGCATCTGTTTCTGTAAGGCCCCTTTGTAGACTATCCACATCATTTGGGGATTCAATAATGGCTCACAGTTTACAGTCATCTGCGAACTTTGTTAGCCAGAGTCTCTTAGTGTTGGCCTATACTTCAGAGAAGTAGATGCCAAACAAGAACAGTCGCAGGATTGAACCCTGAGGTACTCCACTTGTCACTTGTCTGGAGCTGGATTTGCTGATTTCAGGACTGTATTTTGTGTTTCAGTAAGCCAGTTTGCAACCAATTGGGTGATGTAGGGATTAATGCTCAGCTTAGTAAGTTTATCTATGATTCCAGAGTGGGGGATGGTGTCAAAGGCCTTGGCAAGGTCTAGATAGGCTGTGTGGACCACCTAGATAAGTGGTTTCTAGAGACTGATTTGAAGAAGTCAATCAGGTTCAGGAGACAAGATCAGCCAATATTTGGGCTGCTTCTGTCCCTTTCAACTTTCTGAATTAAAAAAAAAGTGTTTGCACTGGTTTGCGCTTGTTTTACCTCACTGGATCCTGTTTCGGCAACCTCCAGAGTTCTACAGCAGCAGGAAAAAGAAAGAAACAATTTGCTTGATCCTAAGTACCTGCTTTTGCTTTCTTTAGCTTAATATGGATTGTTGCACTTTATTACAGCTGTTGTTATAATCTTTTGTATTTAATTTAATTGTATTCACTGATTTTTGCCTACAGTATTTTATTGAATCATTTTTTCAACTGATTTTATTATTGTAGGATTCACACTCAAGTGCTGTAGCATTTTTGTGCCATAAAAGTGAATTTTATTAATGTACTTACTGTTTATTTGATTCTGTAACAAAAACAAAAAAAAAATCTATCTACTTGCTAGTTTTCTGCCTTTTTCTCAAAGTAGAATAGTCCAGATCTCAAAGTTGCTGATTTCAGGACAGCATTTTGTGTTTTTAAGTTATCCAGATCATGCTGAGATTGAAGCAAGTCTTTTTGCATATCAGTGGGAGTGGTAAGCTCTGAGTAGCCTATCTATTGCTAGACAAGTGTTTTCTAGCTCAGAAATTGTATTTTATTGGCAGTTTTAGGCTGCTTCTACAGCTTTCAACTTTCTGACTTAAAAACCCGTGTTTGCATGGGTTTGCATTTGTTTTAGTCAATGGATCCTGTCTGGGCATCCTGCAGAGTTTTACAGCAGCAGAAGGAGGAAAGAGAGACTTTCCTTGATCATAAGTACCTGCTTTTGATTTATTTAGCTTAACTTGGCTTGCCATACTTTTTTACAGCTGTTTTTACAAGCTTTGTATTTAATTTAACTGTATTCTGCTGATTTTTGCCTACTGCAATTTATTTCATCATTTTTTAACTGTATTCACTGTTGTAGAATACACACTCAAGTGCGCTGGCTGTTTTGTTCCTTAAATGTGAATTTTATTACTACATTTACTGTTTATTTGATTGTGTATTCAACCTACGTGCTTGTTTCCCAATTTTTCTCAAACTAGAATATTCCTGATCTCAGATTTGCTGATTTCAGGACTGAATTTTCTGTTTCTGAGTTGTCCAGACCTTGCTGATATAGTAGGAAGTTTTTCTGTTTCTCAGTGGGAGTGGTAAGCTCTGAGCAGCATATCTATCACAACAGGACTGGTTTATAGTTTAGAAATTGTATTTTATTGGCAGTTTTAGACAGCTTCTATCCCTTTCAACTTTCTTACTTAAAAACCTGTGTTTTCATGTGTTTGTGCTTGTTTTACCTCAAAGGATCCTGTTTGGGCATCCTGCAGAGTTTTACAGCAACAGAAAGAGGAAAGAGAGACTTTCCTTGATCATAAGTACCTGCTTTTGATTTATTTAGCTTAACTTGGCTTGCCATACTTTTTTACAGCTGTTTTTACAAGCTTTGCTATTTAATTTAACTGTATTCTGCTGATTTTTGCCCACTGCAAATTATTAAATCATTTTTTCAACTGCATTCACTGTTGTAGGCTACACACTCAAGTGCTCTAGGCTTTTTGCGCCTTAAATGTGAATTTTATTACTGCATTTACTCTTTGATTGTGTAACAAAGAAATGAAAACGAAAAACAATAAAATTCTACCTACTTGCTCATTTCCCAACTTTTTCTTAAACTAGAATATTCCTGATCTCAGATTTGTTGATTTAAGGACTAAATTTTGTGTTTCTCAGTTGTCCAGACCTTGCTGAGACAGGATGAAGTCTTTGTGCTTCTCAATGGGAGTGGTAAGCTCTGAGCAGCATGTCTATCACAAGAGGAGTGGTTTCAAGTTCAAGAATTGTATTTTATTGGCCATTTTGGGCTGCTTCTATCCCTTTCAACTTTCTGACTTAAAAAACAGTGTTTGCATGTGTTTGCACTTGTTTTACCTCAATGGGTCCTGTTTGGGCATCCTCCAAAATTCTACAGCTGCAGAAAGAAGAAAGAGAGACTTTGCTTGATCATAAGTACCTGCATTTGCTTTCTTTAGCTTAATTTGAGTAGCTGCACTTTATTGCAGCCATTTTTGCAATCTTTGCTATTTAATTTTACTGTATTCTGCTGATTTTTGCCCACTGCACTTTATTGAATCATTTTTTCAACTGTGTTTACTGTTATAGACTACACACTCAAGTGTGCTAGACTTTTAGTGCAATAAAAATGAATTTTATTATTGCAGTTACTGTTTATTTGATTCTGTAACAAAAAATACTATTTACTTACTCGTTTCACACCTTTTTCTCAAAGTAGAAAAGTCTGCATCTCAGATTTGCTAATTTCAGGACTGTATTTTGTGTTTCTGAGTTTCCAGAATTTGCTGAGATAGAAGATAGTCTTTCTGCTTATCAGTGGGACTGGTAAGCTCTGAGCAGCCTATCTTTCGCTAGAAGAGTGGTTTCTCGCTCAGGAATTGTATTTTATTGGCTGTTTTGGGCTGCTTCTATCCATTTCAAACTTCTGACTTAAAAACCCGTGTCTGTGTGGGTTTGCGCTTCTTTTACATCAGTGTATCCTATTTGGGCATCCTTAACAGTTTTACAGCAGCAGAAAGAAGAAAGAGATACATTCTTGATCATAAGTAATTTCTTTTACTTTCTTTTGCTTATTGTGGCCTGTTGCACTTTATTACACCTGTTTTTACAAGCTTTGGTATTTATTTTAACTGTAATCTGCTAATTCTTGCCTACTGCCCTTTATTGAATCATTCTTTCAATCACATTTACTATTATAGGCTACACACTGAAGTGTGCTAGCCTTTTAGTGGCTTAAAAGTGAATTTTATTACTGCATTTACTGTTTATTTGATTCTGTAATAAAAAATGAAAAAAAAATTATATCTACTTGCTTGTTTCTCACCTTTTTCCCAAACTAAAATAGTCCGGATCTCAGATTTCCTAATTTCAGGACAGTATTTGGTATTTTTAAGCTGTTGAGACCTTGCTGTTATATAAGTAAGTCTTTCTGCTTATCAGTGGGAGTGGTAAGCTCTGAGCAGCCTATCTATCGCTAGAGGAGTGTTTTCTATTTCAGGAATTGTACTTTATTGGCCATTTTAGGCTGATTCTATCCTTTTCAACTTTCTGACTTAAAAACCCATGTTTGCAGGGGTTTGCACTTGTTATACCTCATGTGATCCTGTTTGTGCATCCTCCAGAGTTCTACATCAGCAGAAAAAGGAAAGAGAGACTTTGCTTGAACTTAAATACTTGCTTTTGCTTTCTTTAGGTTAACTTGGCCTGCTGTACTTTATTCCAACCATTTTTGCAAGCTTTGGTATTTCATTTAATTGTAATCTGCTACTTTTTGCCTACTTCACTTTATTGAATCATTCTTTCAATTGCATTTACTGTTATAGGCTACACACTCAAGTGTGCTAGCCTTTTAATGGCTTAAAAGTGAAATTTATTACTGCGTTTACTGTTTATTGATTTTGTAATGAAAAATCTATCTACTTGATCGTTTTCCAACTTTTTCTCAAACTAAAATAGTCCAATATCAGATTTCCTGATTTCAGGACTGTATTTTGTGTTTCTGAGTTGTCCGGAACTTGTTGAGATAAAAGGAAGTCTTTATGCTTATCAGTTAGAGTGGTAAGCTCTGAGCAACCTATCACTAGAGGAGTGGTTTGTAATTCAAGAGTTGTATTTTATTGGCAGTTTTTGGCTGCTTTTATCCTTTTCAACTTTCTGACTTAAGATCACATGTTTGGGCAGGTTTATGCTTGTTTTACCTCAGTGGATCCTGTTTCAGTTTCCTGCAGAATTCTTCTGAAGACAGAAGAAAGAGAGACTCAGAAGTACCTGCTTTTGATTTCTTTAGCTTTATTTGTCTTGCCGTACTTTATTATAGCTTTTTTACAAGATTTGGTATTGAATTAACAGTATTCTGCTGATTTTTGCCAACTGCAATTTACTGAATCATTTTTTCAACTGCATTTACTGTTGTAGGCTTCTCACTCAAGTGTGCTAGCCTTTTTGTGCTTTAAAAGTTAATTTTATTACTGCATTTATTGTTTACTTGATTCTGTAACAATAAAATGAAAAAAAAAATTCTATTTATTTGTTCATTTTCACCTTTTTCTCAAACTAAAATAATCCTGATCTGAGAGTTGTGATTTTTCCACTGTATTTTGTGTTTCTGGGTTGTCCCGACCTTGCTGAGATAGAAGGAAGTATTTTTGTTTATTAGAGGAATTGGTAAGCATTGAGCCACCTCTCTATCACTTGAGGAGTGGTTTCTAGCTCAGGAATTGAATTATATTGGCTCTTTTGGGCTGCTTCTATCCCTTTCAACTTTCTGAATTAAAGAAAAAGTGTTTGCACTGGTTTTCACTTGTTTTACCTCACTGGATCCTGTTTTGGCAATCTCCAGAGTTCTACAGCAGCAGGAAAAAGAAAGAAACAATTTGCTTGATCCTAAGTACCTGCTTTTGCTTTCTTTAGCTTAATTTGGATTGCCGCACTTTATTACAACTGTTTTTATAAGCTTTTGTATTTAATTTAATTGTATTTGCTGATTTCTGCCTACAGTATTTTATTGAATCATTTTTTCAACTGCTTTTATTATTGTAGGCTTCACATTCAAGTGCTGTAGAATTTTTGTGCCATAAAAGTGAATTTTATTACTGTACTTACTGTTTATTTGATTCTGTAACAAAAAAAAATTCTATCTACTTGCTAGTTTCCTACCTTTTTCTCAAAGTAGAATAGTCCAGATCTCAAAGTTGCTAATTTCAGGACAGCATTTTGTGTTTTTGAGTTATCCAGATCTTGCTGAGATTGAAACAAGTCTTTTTGCATATCAGTGGGAGTGGTAAGCTCTGAGTAGCCTATCTATTGCTAGACAAGTGTTTTCTAGCTCAAAAATTTTATTTTATTGTCTGTTTTAGGCTGCTTCTACAGCTTTCAACTTTCTGACTTAAAAACATGTGTTTGCATGGGTTTGTGCTTGTTTTATTCTATGAATCCTGTTTGGGCATCCTGCAGAGTTTTACAGCAGCAGAAAGAAGAAAGAGATACTTTGCTTGATCATAATTACCTGTTTGCTTTCTTTAGCTTAATTTGATTTGCTATACTTTTTTATGGTTGTTTTTACAAGCTTTGTATTTAATTTAACTGTATTCTGCTGATTTTTGCCTACTGCAATTTATTTCATCATTTTTTAACTGTATTCACTGTTGTAGACTACACACTCAAGTGCGCTAGCTTTTTTGTTCCTTAAATGTGAATTTTATTACTACATTTACTGTTTATTTGATTGTGTATTCAACCTACGTGCTCGTTTCCCAATTTTTCTCAAACTAGAATATTCCTGATCTCAGATTTGCTGATTTCAGGACTGAATTTTCTGTTTCTGAGTTGTCCAGACCTTGCTGATATAGTAGGAAGTTTTTCTGTTTCTCAGTGGGAGTGGTAAGCTCTGAGCAGCATATCTATCACAACAGGACTGGTTTATAGTTAAGGAATTGTATTTTATTTGCCATTTTGGGCTGCTTCTATCCTTTCAACCTTCTGACTTAAAAACCTGTGTTTTCATGTGTTTGTGCTTGTTTTACCTCAAAGGATCCTGTTTGGGCATCCTGCAGAGTTTTACAGCAACAGAAAGAGGAAAGAGAGACTTTCCTTGATCATAAGTACCTGCTTTTGATTTATTTAGCTTAACTTGGCTTGCCATACTTTTTTACAGCTGTTTTTACAAGCTTTGCTATTTAATTTAACTGTATTCTGCTGATTTTTGCCTACTGCAATTTATTGAAAAATTTTTTCAACTGCATTCACTGTTGTAGGCTACACACTCAAGTGCTCTAGGCTTTTTGCGCCTTAAATGTGAATTTTATTACTGCATTTACTCTTTGATTTGATTGTGTAACAAAAAATTTTACCTACTTGCTCGTTTCACACCTTTTTCTCAAACTAGAATATTCCTGATCTCACATTTGCTGATTTCAGGACTGTATTTTGTGTTTCTCAGTTGTCCAGCCCTTGCTGAGACAGGATGAAGTCTTTGTGCTTCTCAATGGGAGTGGTAACCTCTGAGCAGCATATCTATCACAAGAGGAGTGGTTTCGAGTTCAAGAATTGCATTTTATCTTCCATTTTGGGCTGCTTCTATCCCTTTCAACTTTCTGACTTAAAAAAAACAGTGTTTGCATGGTTTTACACTTGTTTTACTTCAGTGGGTCCTGTTTGGGCATCCGCCAGAATTCTACAGCAGCAGAAAGAAGAAAAAGAGACTTTGCTTTATCATAAGTACCTGCATTTGCTTTCTTTTGATTAATTTCAGTTACCACACTGTATTACAGGCATTTTTACAAGCTTTGGTATTTAATTTAACTGTATTCTGCTGATTTTTGCCTACTGCACTTTATTGAATCATTTTTTCAAATGCATTTACTGTTATAGGCTACACACTCAAGGATGCTAGCCTTTTAGTGCAATAAAAGTGAATTTTATTACTGCATTTACTATTTATTTGATTCTGTAACAAAATAATTATATCTACTTGTTCTTTTCTTGCCTTTTTCTCAAAACGAGAGAAGTCTGTATCTCAGATTTGCTGATTTCAGGACTGTATTTTGTGTTTCTGAGTTTCCAGATTTTGCTGAGATAGAAGAAAGTCTTTCTGCTTATCAGTGGGGCTGGTAAGCTCTGAGCAGCTTATCTATCACTAGAAGGGTGGTTTCTAGCTCAGGAATTGTATTTTATTGGCTGTTTTGGACTGCTTCTATCCCTTTCAATCTTCTGACTTAAAAACCTGTGTTTGCATGGGTCTGTGCTTCTTTTACGTCAGTAGATCCTGTTTGGGCATCCTGCAGAGTTCTACAGCAGCAGAAAAAAGAAAGAGAGACTTTGCTTAATCATAAGTATTTTTTTTTTTTTGCTTTCTTTAGCTTACTGTGTCTTGTTGTTCTTTTTTATACCTGTTTTTACAAGCTTTGGTATTTAATTTTACTGTAATCTGCTGATTTTTGCCTACTGCACTTTATTAAATCATTTTTCAACTACATTTATTGTTATAGGCTACACACACAAGTGTGCTAGCCTTTTAGTTCCTTAAAAGTGAATTTTATTACTGCATTTACTGTTTATTTGATTCTGTAACAAAACAATTCTACCTGCTTGCTCATTTCCTGCCTTTTTTAAAACTGGAAAAGTCTGTATATCAGATTTGCTGGTTTCAGGACTATATTTTGTGTTTCTAAGTTTCCAGATTTTGCTGAGATAGAAGAAAATCTTTCTGCTTATCAGTGGAGCTGGTAAGCTCTGAGCATCTTATCTATCACTAGAAAGGTGGTTTCTAGATCAGGAATTGTATTTTATTGGCTATTTTGGGCTGCTTCTATCCCTTTCAAACTTCTGACTTAAAAAAAGTGTTTGTGTGGGTTTGCAGTTTTTTTATGTCAGTGGATCCTGTTTGAGTATCCTGCAGAGTTCTACTGCAGCAGAAAGAAGAAAGAGATACTTTGTTGATCATAAGTAATTTCTTTTGCTTTCTTTTGCTTAATGTGGCTTGTTGCACTTTATTACACCTGTTTTTACAAGCTTTGGTATTTAATTTAACTGTAATCTGCTAATTCTTGCCTACTGCACTTTATTGAATCATTCTTTCAATTGCATTTACTGTTATAGGCTACACACTCAAGTGTGCTAGCCTTTTAGTGGCTTAAAAGTAAATTTTATTACTGCATTTACTGTTTATTTGATTCTGTAATACAAAAATGAAAAAAAATTCTATCTACTTGCTTGTTTCTCATGTTTTTCACAAACTAAAATAGTCCAGATATCAGATTTCCTTATTTCAGGACTGTATTTTGGGTTTCTGAGTTGTCCAAACCTTACTGAGATAGAAGTAATTCATTCTGCTTATAAGTGGGAGTGGTAAGCTGTGAGCAGCCTATCTATCACTAAAGGAGATGTTTCTATTTCAAGAAATGTTCTTTATTGGCTATTTCATGCTGCTTCTATCCTTTTCAACTTTTTGACTTAAAAACCCATGCTTGCAGGGGTTTGTACTTGTTTTACCTCACGGGATCCTGTTTGTGCATCCTCCAGAGTTCTACAGCAGTAGAATAAGGAAAGAGAGACTTTGTTTGAACTTAAATACCTGCTTTTGCTTTTCTTGGATAACTTGGCTTGCCACACTTTATTCCAACCATTTTTGCAAGCTTTGGTATTTAATTTAACTGTTTTCTGGTGATTTTTGCCTACTACACTTTATTGAATCATTTTTAAAACTGCATTTACTGTTGTAGGCTACACACTCAAGTGCGCTAGCCTGTTTGTGCCTAAAAGTAAATTTTATTACTGCATTTACAGTTTATTGATTTTATAGCAAAAACAAAATCTATCTACTTGATCGTTTCTCAATTTTTTCTCAAACTAAAATAGTCTGATCTCAGATTTCCTGATTTCAGGACTGTAATTTGTGTTTCTGAGTTGTCCAGAACTTGCTGAGATAAAAGGAAGTCTTTACGCTTATCAGTTGGAGTGGTAAGCTCTGAGCAGCCAATCTATCACTAGAGGAGTGTTTTGTAGTTCAGGAATTGTATTTTATTGGCTGTTTTAGACTGCTTCTATCCCTTTCAACTTTCTGACTTAAAAACACATTTGCACGGGTCTGTGCTTGTTTTTCCTCAGCAGATCCTGTTTAAGTGTTCTGCTGAGTTCCTCAGAAGAAAGAAAAAAGAGAGACTTTGCTTGATCAGAAGTACCTGCTTTTGCTTTTGTTAGCTTTATTTGGCATGTCGTACTTTATTATGGCTGTTTTTACAAGCTTTGGTATTTAATTTAACTGTATTCTGCTGATTTTTGCTTGCTGCACTTTACTGAATCATTTTTTCAATTGCCTTTACTGTTGTAGGCTACACACTCAAGATCCATAGGCTTTTTTGTGCCTTAAAAGTGAATTTTATGACTGCATTTACTGTTTATTTGATTCTCTAACAAAATATAAAAAAATCTATCTACTTGCTCGTTTCCCACCTTTTTGTCAAATTAGAACAGTCTGGATCTCAGAGTTGCTGATTTCAGGACTGTATTTTGTGTTTTTGAGTTTCCAGACCTTGTTGAAATAGGAGCAAGTCTTTCTGCTTATCAGTGGGAGTAGCAATCTCTGAGCAGCCTATCAATTGCTAGAGGAGTGCCTTCTAGCTCTGGAATTGTATTTTATTGACCGTTTTGGGCTGCTTCTATCCCGTTCAACCTTCTGACTTAAAAGCACATGTTTGCATGGGTTTGCACTTGTTTTACCTCATTGGATCCTGTTTGGGCATCCTGCAGGGCTCTATAGCAGCAGAAAGAGGAAAGACAGTCTTTGCTTGATCATAAGTACCTGGTTTTGCTTTCTTTAGCTTAATTTGGCTTGCAGTACTTTATTACAGCTTTTTTATAAGCTTTGGTATTTAATTTAATTGTAGTATGCTGATTTTTGCCTACTGCAATTTATTTAATCATGTTTTTCGACTACATTTACTGTTGTAGGCAACACACTCACGTGCCCAAGTGCCCAGTGCCTTAAAAGTGAGTTGTATTACTGTATTTACTGTTTATTTGATTATGTAACAAAAAAAAGCCCAAAATAAGTTCTATCTACCTGATCATTTACTACCTTTTTCACAGACTAGAATAGTCTGGATCTCAGATTTGATGATTTCAGGACTATATTTTCTGTTTCTGAATTCTCCAGACCTTGCTGAGAGAGGAGGAAGTATTTCTGCTTATCAGTGGGAGTGCTAATCTCTGAGCAGTCTATCTATTGCTAGAGGAGTGGTTTCTAGCTCAGGAATTGTATTTTCTTGGCCGGTTTGGGCTGCGTCTATCCCTTTCAACTTTCTGACTTAAAAACCTGTGCTCCCATTTGTTTGTGCTTTTTTACCTCAGTCGATCCTGTTTGAGCCTCCTGCAGAGTTCTATAGCAGCAGAAAGAAGATAGAGATACTTTGCTTAATCATAAGAACCTGCTTCTGCTTTCTTTATCTTAATTTGGCTTGCTGCACTTTATTATAGACATTTTTACAATCTTTGGTATTTAATTTAACTCTTTCCTGCTGATTTTTGCCTACTGCACTTTATTGAATCATTTTTTTCAAATCCATTTACTGTTGTAGACTGCACACTCAAGTGGCCTAGCCTTTTTGTGTGCGAAAAGTGAATTTTATTATTTCTTCATTTACTGTTTATTTGATTCTTTAACAAATAAAAATGAGAAAAATCTACTTGCTTGTTTCCTGCCTTTTTCTCAAACTAGAATAGTCCAGATTTCAGATTTGCTGATTTTAGGACTGTATTTTGTGTTCTGAATTCTCCAGACCTTACTGAGCAGAAGGAAATCTTTTTGCATATCAGTGGGAGTGGTAAGCTCTGAGCAGCCTATCTATCGCTAGAGTAGTAGTTTCTAGCTCAGGATTGTATTTTATCGGCTGTTTTGGGCTGCTTCTATTCCTTTCAACTTTCTGATGTAAAAACCCATGTATACACGGGTTTGCACTTGTTTTACCTCAGTGGATCCTGTTTGGGCATCCTGCAAAGTTCTACAAAAGCAGAATGAAGTAAGAAAGATTTTCCTTGATTATAAATATCTGCTTTTGCTTTTTTTTAGCTTAATTTGGCTTGCCGCACTTTATTACAGCTGTTTTTACAAGCTTTGGTATTTAATTTATCTGTATTCTGCAGATTTTTGCCTACTGCTCTTTACTGACTCATTTTTTCAATTGCCTTTATTGTTGTAGGCTACACATTCAAGTGCCATAGCCTTTTTGTGCCTTAAAAGTGAATTTTATGACTGCATTTACTGTTTATTTGATTCTCTAACAAAAAAATTAAATAAAACAAAAAAAGTCTATCTACTCTCTTGTTCCCCACCTTTTCCTCAAACCAGAATAGTCTGGATCTCAGATTTGCTGATTACAGGACTGTATTTTGTGTTTGTGAGTTTCCAGAAATTGCTGAGATAGAAGGAAATATTTCTGCTTATCAGTGGGAGTGGTAATCTCTGAGCAGCCTATCTATTGCTAGAGGAGAGGTTTCTAGCTCAGGAATTGTATTTTATTGGCCATTTTGGGCTGCTTCTATCCCTTTCAAATTTCTGACTTAAAAACCCACCTTTGCATGGGTTTGCGCTTGTTTTACCTCAGCAGATCCTGTTTAGGTGTCCTGCAGAGTTCTAGTGCAGCAGAAAAAAGAAAGAGGGACTTTGCTTGATCAGAAGTACCAGCTTTTGCTTCCTTTAGCTTAATTTGGCATGCCTTACTTTATTACAGCTGTTTTTGCAAGCTTTGGTATTTAATTTAACTAACTGTATTCTACTGATTTTTGCCTACATTTTGTATTTCTGAATTGTCCAGACCTTGCTGTGATAGAAGGAAGTCTTTCTGCTTACCAGTGGGAGTGGTAAGCTCTGAGCAGCCTATCTATAGCTAGACAAGTGTTTTCTAGCTCAGGAAATTATTTTATTGGCCGTACTGGGCTGCTTCTCTCCCTTTCAGCTTTCTGACTTAAAAAGCTATGTTTGTGTGGGTTTGCAGTTGTTTTACCTCAGTGGATGCTGTCTGGGCATCCTGCAGAGTTCTACAGCAGCAGAAAGAAGAAAGAGAGACTTTGCTTTATCATAAGTGACTGCTATCGCTTTCGTTATCTTCATTTGGCTTGCAGCACTTTATTTCAGCCATTTTTACAATCTTTGGTATTTAACTTAACTCTTCCCTGCTGATTGTTGCCTACCATACTTTACTGAATCATTTTTTCAACTGCATTTATTGTTGTAGGCTACACACTCAAGTGTGCTATCCTTTTACTGTCTTAAAAGTGAATTTAATGACTGCATTTACTGTTTATTTGATTCTGTAGCAAAGAAAAATGAAAAAAGCAAAACAAAGAAATTCTATCTACTTGTTCATTTCCCACATTTTTCTCAAACTAGCATAGTCTGGATGTCAGATTTGCTGATTTCAGGACTGTATTTTCCATTTCTGAATTGTCCAAACCTTGCTGAGACATTAAGTCTTTTGCTTATCAGTGGGAGTGGTAAGCTCTGAGCAGCCTATCTATCGGTAGAGTAGTGGTTTCTAGCTCAGGAATTCTGTTTTATTGACCATTTTGGGGTACTTCTATTCCTTTCAACTTTCTGACTTAAAAACCCGTGTTTGCATGGGTTTGAGCTTGTTTTACCTCAGTGGATGCTGATTGGGTGTCCTGCAGAGTGAGTTTTACAGCAGCAGAATGAAGAAAGAGAGTCTTTGCTTTATCATAAATACCTGGTTTTGCTTTCTTTAGTTTAATTTGGCTTGCCGTACTTTATTTCAACTGTTTTTTTACAAGCTTTGGTGTTTAATTTAACTGTAGTCTGCTGATATTTTGCCTACTGCAATTTATTTAATCATTTTTTCTACTGCATTTACTGTTCTAGGCTACTCACTCAACTGCCCAGGCCTTTATGTGCCTTAAAAGTGAATTTTGTTACTGTATTTACTGTTTTTTTGATTATGTAAAAAAAAAAAAAATTCCATCCACTTGATCGTTTCTCAACTTTTTCTCAAACTAGGATAGTCCGGATCTCAGATTTGATGATTTCAGGACTGTGTTTTGTGTTTCTGAATTGTCCAGACCTTGCTGAGACAGAAGTAAGTCTTTCTACATATCAGTGGGAGTGGTAAGCTCTGAGCAGCCTATCTATCACTAGAGGAGAGGTTTCTAGCTCATGAATTATATTTTCTTGACCGTTTTGGGCTACTTCGACTCCTTTCAACTTCCTGACTTAAAAGCCTGTGTTTGCATGGGTTTGCACTTGTTTTACCTCAGTGGATCCTGTTTGGGCATCCTGCAGAGTTCTACAGCAGCAGAAGGAAGAAGGAGAGACTTTGCTTGATCGTAAGTACCTGCTTTTGCTTTCTTTAGCTTAATTAAAGTTGTTGCACTTTATTACAGCCATTTTTACAATCTCTGGTATTTAATTTAACTGTATTCTGCTGATTTTTGCATACTGAACTTTATTAAATCATTTTTTAACTGCATTTACTTTTGTAGGCTACACACTCAAGTGTGCTAGCCTTTTAGTGCCTTAAAAGTGAATTTTATTACTGCATTTACTGTTTATTTGATTCTGTAACAAAAAAATGAAATAAAACAAAAATGTCTATCTGCTTGCTTGTTTCCCACCTTTTTCTAAATGTACAATAGTCTGGATCTCAGATTTGCTGATTTCAGGACTGTATTTTGTGTTTCTGAGTTTCCAGGCCTTGCTGAGATAGAAGGAAGTCTTTCTCCTTATCACTGGGAGTAGTAAGCTCTGAGCAGCCTATATAACAGTAGAGGAGTGGTTTCTAATTCAGGAATTGTATTTTATTGGCCATTTTGGTCTGCTTCTATTCCTTTCAGCTTTCTGACTTAAAAGCCTGTGTTTGCATGGGTTTGCACTTGTTTTAACTCAGTGGATCCTGTTTGGGCATCCTGTAGAGTTCTCTAGCAGCAGAAAGAAGAAAGAGAGACTTTGCTTGATCATAAGTACCTGCTTTTGCATTCTTTATCTTAATTTGGCTTGCCAAGCTTTATTACAGCCATTTTTACAAGCTTTGGTATTTAATTTAACTCTTTTCTACTGATTTTGCCTACTGCAATTTATTGAATCATTTTTTCAACTGCTTTTACTGTTGTGGGCTACACATTCAAGTGCAATAACCTTTTGTTGCCTTAAAACAGAATTTTATTATAGCATTTACTGTTTATTTGATTCTGTAACAAAAAAAATTCTATCTACTTGCTCTTTTCCCACCTTTTTCTCGAACTAGAATAGTTTTGATCTCAGATCTACTGGTTTTAGGACTGTATTTTGTATTTTTGATTTTCCAGATCTTGCTCAGATACAAGGAAGTCTTTCTTCTTATCAGTGGGAGTAGTAAGGTCTGAACAGCCTCTCTTTCGCTAAAGGAGTGGATTCTAGATTAGGATATGTATTTTATTGACCGTTTTGGGCTGCTTCTATTCCTTTCAACTTTCTGACTGAAAAACTCATCTTTGCATGGGTTTGCACTTGTTTTACATTAGTGGATCCTATTTAGGTGTCCTGCAGAGTTTTACAGCAGCAGAAAGTATAAAGAGAGACTTTGCTTGATCAGAAGTACCTGCTTTTGCTTTCTTTCACTTAATTAGAGTTGCTGCACATTATTACAGCCATTTTTACTAAGTTTGGTATTTAATTTAACTGTATTCTGCTGATTATTGTCTACTTCACTTCACTGAATCATTTTTTCAAATGCATTTACTGTTGTAGGCTACACACTCAAGTGTGCTAGCCTTTTAATGCCCTAAAAGTGAATTTTATGACTGTATTCACTGTTTATTTGATTCTGTAGCAAAAAAAAAAAAAAAACATTCTGTCTAGTTGCTTGTTTCCGATCCTTTTTCTCAAACTAGAATAGTCTGGATCACATATTTGCTGATTTCAGGACTGTATTTTGTGTTTCTGAGTTGTCCAGATCTTGCTGAGATAGAAGGAAGTCTTTTTGCTTACCAGTGGCAGTGGTAAGCTCTAAGCAGCCTAGCTATCACTAGACGAGTGTTTTCTAGCTCAGGAATTGTATTTTATTGGCCGTATTGGGCTGCTTCTATCCCTTTCAACTTTCTGACTTAAAAACCCATGTTTGTATGGGTTTGCGCTTGTTTTACCTCAGTGGATACTGTTTGGGCATCCTCCAGATTTCAATAGCAGCAGAAAGAAGATAGATTTTGCTTTATCATAAGTACCTGCTTTTGCTTTCTTTCTTAATTTGACTTGCCGCACTTTATTACAACCATTTTTACAATCTTTGTGATGAAGAAAATGTAGCTGTATTGCTAAAGGCTCTGAGCATAAATGTAGAAATGTAGTAGGAAAAAATCCTCAGTTCCACTACAGATGTAAAAATATTAAAAACAGACTTTAATCTTCAGTAAAAACAACAACAAAAACAGGAGCACAGTAAAATTCCTGGATACGTGCTTTTGGCTTACTAGCCTTCATCAGATCATGTGTCTTGGCTGTGCTCACCCTATATTTAAAGACAGAATAAACCAATCAATGTTCCAGACACATAGTCATAACCAATGGAAACTCATTAATTTGCATACAGCATATCTCCTGTGTCTTGCTGTGAGTCCGTTTTTTTATGCCTTCAGATATCCAATCTACAATTAAAGATATCCATTCTACAAATATGATTGGATGTAGCAAGAAGCAGGATTTATGCTTTATGCAAATCATTTCCCTTGTTGCTATTGGATAGCTTTGCCACTAGGATATCAGAAATTTGATAACTTGAGATACAATAATGATTGGCTCACAGCAAGACACAGGAGATATGCTGTATGCAAACTAATGAGTTTCCATTGGTTATGACTATGTGACTGGAACATTGATTGGTTTATTCTGTCTTTAAATATAGGGTGAGCACAGCCAAGACACATGATCTGATGAAGGCTAGTAAGCCGAAAGCGCTTATGCAGGAATTTTATTGTGCTCCTGTTTTTGTTGTTGTTTTTACTGAAGATTAAAGTCTGTTTTTAACATTTTTACAGCTGTGGGGGAACCGAGAATTTTTTCATACTACGTTTTTACAATCTTTGGTATTTAATTTAACTCTTTCCTACTGAATTTTGCTTACTGCACTTTAATGAATTATTTTTCAAATGCATTTACTGTTGTAGACTACAGACTCAAGTGGCCTAGCATTTTTGTGCTTTAAAAGTGAATTGTATTACTTCATTTACTGTTTATTTGATTATTTAACAATAAAATGAAAAAGAAAAAACAAAAATGTCTACTTAGTTACTCGTGTCACACCTTTTTCTAAAACTAGAATAGTCCAGATTTCAGATTTGCTGATTTCAGGACTGCATTTTGTGTTTCTGAATTGTCCAGACCTTATTGAGACAGAAGGAAATATTTTTGCCTATCAGTGGGAATGGTAAGCTTACAGCAGCCTATCTATCACTAGAGGAGAGTTTTTTTTAGCTCAGGAATGATTTTATTGGCTGTTTTGGGCTGCTTCTATCCCTTTCAACTTTCTGACTAAAAAAAATGTATACATGGGTTTGTGCTTGTTTTACCTCAGTGGATCCTGTTTGGGTATCCTGTAAACTTCTATAGCAGCAGAAAGAAGAAAGGCAGACTTTTCTTGATCATAAGTATCTGTTTTTGTACTGTATTTTGCATTATTTATCTTAACTTGGCTTGATGCACTTTATTACAGCCATTTTTACAAACGTTGGTATTTAATTTAACTCCTTTCTGATTATTTTTTTCCTACTGCACTTTATTGATTAATTTTTTCAACTTCATTTACTGTTGTAGGCTACACATTCAAGTGCCATAGCCTTTTTGTGACTTAAAAGTGAATTGTATGACTGCATTTACTGTTTATTTGATTCTCTAACAAAAAAAAAAGAAATAAAACAAAAAAATTCTATCTACCTGCTTATTTCTCACCTTTTTTCTTTATTGCTATAGGAGTGGTTTCTAGCTCTGGAATTGTATTTTATTTGCCATTTTGGTTGCTTCTATCCCTTTCAACTTTCTGACTTAAAAACCCATCTTTGTGGGGTTTGCACTTGTTTTACCTCAGCCGATCATGTTTGGGCATCCTGCAGTGTTCTACAGCAGCAGAAAGAAGAAAGAGAGACTTTGCTTGATCATAAGTACCACTTTTTGCATTCTTTATCTTAATGTGGCTTGCCACACTTTATTACATCCATTTTAACAAGCTTTGGTATTTAATTTAACTCTTTTCTGTTGATTTTTGCCTACTGCACTTTATTGAATCATTTGTTCAACTTAATTTACTGTTGTAGGCTACACACTCAGGTGGCCTAGCCTTTTTTTGCCTTAAGAGTGAATTTTTTGATGCATTTACTGATAATTTTATTCTTTAAGAAACAAAAAAATTATATATACTTGCTCATTTCCCATATTTTTCTCAAACTAGAATAGTCTGGATCTCAGATTAGCTGATTTCAGGACTGTATTTTCTGTTTCTGAGTTTCCAGATCTTGCTGAGAGAGAAGGAAGTCTTTCTACTTTTCAGTCAGAGTGGTAATTTCTGAGCAGTCTATCTATTGCTAGAGGAGTGGTTTCTAGCTCAGGAATTGTATTTTATTGGCTGTTTTGAGCTGTTTCTATCCCTTTCAACTTTCTGACTTAAAAACCTGTGTTCCCATTTGTTTGTGCTTTTTTACCTCAGTCGATCCTGTTTGAGCCTCCTGCAGAGTTCTATAGCAGCAGAAAGAAGATAGAGATACTTTGCTTAATCATAAGTACCTGCTTCTGCTTTCTTTATTTTAATTTGGCTTGCTGCACTTTATTATAGACATTTTTACAATCTTTGGTATTTAATTTAACTCTTTCCTGCTGATTTTTGCCTACTGCAGTTTATTGAATAATTTTTTCAAATGCATTTACTGTTGTAGACTATACACTCAAGTGGCCTAGCCTTTTTGTGCGCTAAAAGTGAATTTTATTTCTTCATTTACTGCTTACTTGATTCTTTAACAAAAAAATGGAAAAAAAATTCTATCTGCTTACTCGTTTCCTGCCTTTTTCTCAAACTATAATAGTCTAGATTTCAGATTTGCTGATTTCAGGACTGTATTTTGTGTTCTGAATTCTCCAGACCTTACTGAGACAGAAGGAAATCTTTCTACTTATCAGTGGGAGTGGTAAACTCTGAGCAGCCTATCTATCACTAGAGGGGATGTTTTTAGCTCAGGAATGATTTTATTGGCTGTTTTGGGCTGCTTCTATCCCTTTCAACTTTCTGACTTAAAAACCCGTGTATATATGGGTTTGTGCTTGTTTTACCTTTGTGGATCCTGTTTGGGCATCCTGCAAACTTCTATAGCAGCAGAAAGAAGAAAGATAGATTTTTCATGATCATAAGTATCTGTTTTTGAATTGTATTTTGCATTCTTTATCTTAACTTTGCTTGATACACTTTATTAAAGCCATTTTTACAAACACCGGTATTTAATTTAACTCTTTGCTGCTGATTTTTAACTACTGCACTTTATTGAATCATTTTTTCAACTTCATTTACTGTTGTAGGCTACACACTCAAGTGCCCTAGCATTGCTGTGCCTTAAAAGTGAATTTTATGACTGCATTTACTGTTTATTTTATTATCTAACAAAAAAAGAAATAAAAGAAAAAAAATCCATCTACTTGCTTATTTCCCACTTTTTTCTCAAAGTAGAATAGTCTGGATCTCAGATTTGCTGATTTCAGGGCTGTATTTTGTGTTTCTGAATTTCCATACCTTGCTGAGATAGAAGGAAGTTATTCTGCTTATCAGTGGGAGTTGTAAGCTCTGAGCAGCCTATCTATTGCTAGAGGAGAGGTTTCTAGCTTATGAATTGTATTTTATTGGCCTTTTTGGGCTGCTTCTATCCCTTTCAGATTTCTGACGTAAAAACCCACCTTTGTGCGGGTTTGCACTTGTTTTTCCTCAGCGGATCCTGTTTAGGTGTTCTGCAGAGTTCTAGAGCAGCTGAATGAAGAAAGAGAGACTTTGCTTGATCAGAAGTACCAGCTTTTGCTTTCTTTAGCTTAATTTGGCTTGCCATACTTTATTACAGCTGTTTTTACAAGCTTTGGTATTTAATTTAGCTGTATTCTGTTGATTTTTGCCTACTGCAATTTATTTAATCATTTTTTTCAAATGTATTTACTGTTGTAGACTACACACTCAAGTGTGCTAGCCTTTTTGTGCCTTAAAAGTGAATGTCATTACTGTATTTACTGTTTATTTAATTTTATAACAAAAACAAAAACAAAAAAAAAAAACAGAAAAATTCTATCTACTTGCTTGTTTCTCACCTTTTTCTCAAACTAGAATAGTCCGGTTATCAGAATTGCTGATTTCAGGACTGTATTTTGTGTTGTCCAGATCTTGCTGAGATAGAAGGAAGTCTTTCTGCTTACTTGCGGGAGTGGTAAACTCTGAGCAGCCTATCTATTGCTAGATGAGTGTTTTCAGTACTTATGTATTATCGCAATCACATTTGCAACTGCAATAATTCTTCATGTTTGACTCAAACTATGTCTCTTAACTTTAAAACGGTTGTGTAAAGTGTTAAGTAGTTCTCTCTGATATTGTTAATGGGTTAGGAAGAGGAATAAAGGTCAAATTCTTGTTTGGGAGTAGCGTCCTTTACTGACGTCGGGTCATGAATAATGCAAACACGATGCCTGCTGCTTCTCAGTGTGGTGAAGAATGACCATTATTTTTATGGGGAACATTTTCTTAAATGATTAGTAGTTAGATTGGGAACCAAAGTTCAAAGAGCAAATGAATGCCGAACACTGACCCCACAACAGTTGTAATAATGCAAATAAATACTAGTAACCAACATGGCACAGGCTTTCTCCATATCGGTACTTGTGGGGCAGGGGTGGTAAACATTATCCTGCTTCACACACATACTTGTGTATATCTGAAGTTGTGTTCTGAGAACTGATAGATGGTGAATGATTCCCCTACATAGGAAAATAAATACATGTAATAAATAAATACGAAATAAATACATTTAACAGAGTTGGAAAGGCGCCACTTCTGTTGCTCAGAACATGTGAGTTTGATTAATCCTAACATTAAAGAGGACTGCAAAGCAGCAGTCGTGTATCTACTTCAGACAAGGGCTCTACCTGCCATTATTTCTCCTCGTATGTGCCAAAAATATTACCCAATACTGTTTAACAGCTTACACCACCCTTCTTTCACTAACACACATAGTTTGGCAGAAAACATTACAAAGTATGCCACCTGCAAAAAGTGGTTGCGATAAAACGCAAGTACTGTGTTTTCTAGCTCAAGAAATTATTTTATTCACCGTATTGGGCTTCTTCTATCCCTTTCAACTTTCTGAGTTAAAAACCCATGTTTGCATGGGTTTGCGGTTGTTTTACCTCAGTGGATCCTGTTTGGGCATCCTGCAGAGTTCTATAGTAGCAGAAAGAAGAAAGACAGACTTTTCTTGATCATAAGTATCTGCTTTTGCATTCTTTATTTTAACTTGACTTGCCACACTTTATTACAGCCATTTTACAAGCTTTGGTATTTAATTTAACTCTTTTCTGCTGATTTTTGCCTATTGCACTTTATTGATTCATTTTTTGCAATTTCATTTACTGTTGTAGGCTACACAGCCTTTTTGTGCCTTAAAAGTGAATTTTATGACTGCATTTACTGTTTATTTGATTCTATAACAAAAAATAAATAAATAAATAAATAAAACAAAAAATGTTATCTACCTGCTTGTTTCTCACCTTTTTCTCAATCTGGATCTCAGATTTTCTGATTTCAGGATTGTATTTTGTGTTTCTGAGTTTCCAAATGTCGCTGATATAGAAGGAAGTTTTTCTGATTATCTCTGGGAGTGGTAAGCTCCAAGCAGCCTGTCAATTGCTAGAGGAGTGGTTTCTAGCTCAGGAATTGTATGTTATTGGCCATTTTGGGCTACTTGTATCCCTTTAAACTTTCTGACTTAAAAACCTGTATATGCATGGGTTGCACTTGGTTTACCTCAGTGGATCCTGTTTGGGCATCCCATGGATTCTACAGCAGCAGGAAGAAGAAAGAGAGACTTTGCTTGATTATAAAGATCTGCTTTTGCTTTCTTTAGCTTAATTTGGCTTGACACACTTAATTACAGCTGATCTTACAAGCTTTGGTATTTAATTTAAATGTATTCTGCTGATTTTTGCCTACTGCACTTTACTGAATCATTTTTAAATTGCCTTTACTGTTGTAGGCTACACACTCAAGTGCCCTAGCCTTTTTTGTACCTTAAAAGGGAATTTTATGACTGCATTTACTGTTTATTTGATTCTCTAACAAAAAAAATGAAAGAAAACAAAAAATATATATCTATTTGCTTGTTTCCCACCTTTTTCTCAAACAAGAATAGTCTGGATCTAAGATTTGCTGATTACAGGACTGTATTTTGTGTTTGTGAGTTTCCGGACCTAGCTAAGGAAGTCTTTCTACTTTTCAGTGGGAGTGGTAATTTCTGAGCAGCTTAGCGATTGCTAGAGGAGTGGTTTCTAGCTCAGGAATTGTATTTTATTGGAATTTTATTGGCCATTTTGGACTGCTTCTATCCCTTTCAAATTTCTGACATAGAAACCCATGTATGCATGGGTTTGCACTTGTTTTACCTCGGTGGATCCTGTTTGGGCATCCTGTAGACTTCTACAGCAGCAGAAAGAAGAAAGAGAGACTTTACTTGATTATAAGTATCTAAGTTTCTAAGTATCCAGATTTTGCTGACATAGAAGCAAGTTTTTCTGCTTTCCAGTGGCAGTGTTAAGCTCTGAGCAGCCCATCTATCACTAGACTAGTGTTTTTTAGCTCAAGAATTGCATTTTATTGCCTGTGTTGGGCTGCTTCTGTCCCTTTCAACTTTCTGACTTCAAAACCCATGTTTGCATGGGTTTGTGCTTGCTTTACCTCAGTGGATCCTGTTTGGGCATCCTGCAGAGTTCGATAGCAGCAGAAAGAAGAAAGAGAGACTTTGTTTTATCATAAGTACCTGCTTTTGCTTTCTGTAGCTTAATTTGGCTTGCCACACTTTATTAAAGTCACTTTTAGAAGCATTGAAATTGAATTTAACTGTATTCAGCTCATTTTTGCTACTGCACCTTACTGAGTCATTTTTTCAACTACATTTATTGTTATAGGCTACACATTCAAGCGTGATAACACTTTTGTGCCTTAAAAGTGAATTTTTTTACTTCATTTACTGTTTATTTGATTCTGTAACAAAGAATAAAAAAGAAAAACAAAAAAAAATTCTCTCTACTTTCTCATTTCCCACCTTTTTCAAAAACTAGAATAGTCCAGATCTCAGATTTGCTGATTTCAGCACTGTATTTTGCATTTCTGCGTTTCCATACTTTGCTGACACAGAAGGAAGTCTTTCTGTTTATCAGTGGGTGTGGTGTGCTCTGAGCCACATATCTATTGCTAGAGGCACATATCTATTGCTAGAGGATTGGTTTCTAGCTCAGGAATTGTTTTTTATTAGCTGTTTTGAGTTGCTTCCATCCCTTTCAACTTTCTGACTTAAAAACCCATCTTTGTGTGGGTTTGCACTTGTTTTGCCTCAGCAGATCCTGTTTACATGTCCTGCAGAAAAAAGAAAGGAAGACTTTGCTTGATCAGAAGTACCTGCTTTTGCTTTCTTTATCTTAATTTGGCACGCCATTCTTTATTACAGCTGTTTTTACCAGCTTTGGTATTTAATTTAACTGTAGTCAGATGATTTTTGCTTGTTTCCCACTTTTTTCTCAAACTAGAATAGTCTGGATCTCAGATTTGCCGATTTCAGGGCTGTATTTTGTGTTTCTAAGTATCCAGATTTTACTGACATAGAAGGAAGTTTTTCTGCTTTCTAGTGGGAGTGTTAAGCTCTGAGCAGCCCATCTCTCACTACATAAGTGTTTTTAAGCTCAGGAATTGTGTTTTATTGCCTGTGTTGGGCTGCTTCTATCCCTTTCTTTCTGACTTCAAAACCCATGTTTGCAGGGGTTTGCACTTGCTTTACCTCAGTGGATCCTGTTTGGGCATCCTGCAGAGATCTACAGCAGCAGAAAGAAGAAAGAGAGACGTTGCTTTATCATAAGTACCTGCTTTTGCTTTCTTTATCTTAATTTCACTTGCTACACTTTATTACAGCCATTTTTACAATCTTTGCTATTTTATCTAACTCTTTCCTGCTGATTTTTGCCTACTGCACTTTATTGAATAATTTTTTCAACTGCATTTACTGTTGTAGGCTACACACTCTAGTGCCCTAGCCTTTTTGTGCCTTAAAAGTGAATTTTATTACTTCATTTACTGTTTATTTGATTCTTTAACAAAAAATGACAAAAATCTATCTACTTGCACATTTCCTGTCTTTTTCTCATACTACAATAGTCCAGATCTCAAATTTTCTGATTTCAGGACTGTATTTTGGGCTTCTGAATTGTCCAGACCTTACTGAGACAGAAGGAAATCTTTCTAATTATTAATGTGAGTGGGATCCTCTAAGCAGCATGTCTATTGCTAGAGGAGTGGTTTCTAGATCAAGAATTGTGTTTTATTGGCCATTGTGGTCTGCTTCTTCCCTTTCAACTTTCTGACTTAAAACCCATGTATGCAGGGGTTTGCACTTTTTTTACCTCAGTGGATCCTGTTTGGGCATCCTGCAGAGTTCTAGAGCAGCAGAAAGAAGAAAGAGAGACTTTGCTTGATCAGAAGTACCTGGTTTTGCTTTCTTTAGCTTAATTTGGCTTACCATACTTAATTACAGCTGTTTTTATAAGCTTTGGTATTTTATTTAACTGTATTCTGCTGATTGTTGCCTACTGCTTTTTATTGAATCATTTTTTTCAGCTGATTTTACTGTTGTAGTCTACACGGTCAAGTGTGCTAGCATTTTAGTGCCTTAAAAGTGAATTTTATTACTGCATTTACTGTTTATATTTGATTCAGTAACAAAAAATGAAATAAAACAAAAGAGTTCTATCTACTTGCTTGTTTCCCACCTTTTTCTAAAACTAGAAGAGTCTGGGACTCAGATTTGCTGATTTCAGGACTGTATTTTGTGTTTCTGAGTTTCCATACTTTGCTGACACAGAAGGAAGTCTTTCTGCTTATCAGTGGGCGTGGAAAGCTCTGAGCCACATATCTATCACTAGAGGCTTATATCTATCGCTAGAGGATTGGTTTCTACCTCAGAAATTGTATTTTATTGGCCGTTATGTGCTGCTTCTATCTTTCTCGACTTTCTGACTTAAAAACCCAGGTTTGTATGGGTTTGCACTTGTTTTACCTCACTGGATTCTGTTTAGGTAACCTGCAGAATGCTACAGCAGCAGAAAGAATAGGTAAAGACTTTGCTTGATCATAAGTACCTGCTTTTGCTTTCTATAGCTTAAATTTGCTTGCTGGACTTTATTACAATCACTTTTAGAAGCACTGAAATTTAATTTAACTGTATTCAGCTAATTTTTGATACTGAACCTTGCTGAGTCATTTTTTCAACTACATTTACTGTTGTAAGCTACACACTCAAGTGTGCTAACCCTTTTGTGCCTTAAAAGTGAATTTTATTACTGCATTTACTGTTTATTTGATTCTGTAACAAAAAATGAAAAGAAAAACAAAAACATTTTCTCTACTTTCTCGTTTCCCACCTTTTCTCAAACTAGAATAGTTCAGATCTCATATTTGCTGATTTCAGGACTGCATTTTGTGTTTCTGAGTTGTCCAGACCTTGCTGAGATAGATGGAAGTCTTTCTGCTTATCAGCAGGAGTTGTAAGCTCTGAGCAGCCTATCTATCACTAGAGCAGAGGTTTCTAGCTCAGGAATTGTTTTTTATTAGCTGTTTTGAGTTGCTTCCATCCCTTTCAACTTTCTGACTTAAAAACCCATCTTTGTGTGGGTTTGCACTTGTTTTGCCTCAGCAGATCCTGTTTACATGTCCTGCAGAAAAAAGAAAGGAAGACTTTGCTTGATCAAAAGTACCTGCTTTTGCTTTCTTTATCTTAATTTGGCATTACATTCTTTATTACAGCTGTTTTTACCAGCTTTGGTATTTAATTTAACTGTAGTCAGCTGATTTTTGCTTGTTTCCCACTTTTTTCTCAAACTAGAATAGTCTGGATCTCAGATTTGCTGATTTCAAGGCTGTATTTTGTGTTTCTAAGTGCCCAGATTTTGCTGACATAGAAGGAAGTTTTTCTGCTTTCCAGAGAGAGTATTTAGCTCTGAGCAGCCCATCTATAACTAGACGAGTGTTTTTATCTCAGGAATTGTATTTTATTGGCCGTATTTTGCTGCTTCTATCTCTTTCAACTTTCTGACTTAAAAACCCATGTTTGCATGGGTTTGCAATTGCTTTACCTCAGTGGATGCAGTCTGGGCATTTTGCAGAGTTCTACAGCAGCAGAAAGAAGAAAGAGAGACTTTGCTTTATCATAAGTACCTGATGGAAATCTTTCTAATTATTAATGTGAGTGGGATCCTCTAAGCAGCATGTCTATTGCTAGAGGAGTGGTTTCTAGATCAGGAATTGTGTTTTATTGGCCATTTTGGTCTGCTTCTTCCCTTTCAACTTTCTGACTTAAAACCCATGTATGCAGGGGTTTGCACTTTTTTTACCTAAGTGGATCCTGTTTGGGCATCCTGCAGAGTTCTAGAGCAGCAGAAAGAAGAAAGAGAGACTTTGCTTTATCATAAGTACCTGATGGAAATCTTTCTAATTATTAATGTGAGTGGGATCCTCTAAGCAGCATGTCTATTGCTAGAGGAGTGGTTTCTAGATCAGGAATTGTGTTTTATTGGCCATTTTGGTCTGCTTCTTCCCTTTCAACTTTCTGACTTAAAACCCATGTATGCAGGGGTTTGCACTTTTTTTACCTAAGTGGATCCTGTTTGGGCATCCTGCAGAGTTCTAGAGCAGCAGAAAGAAGAAAGAGAGACTTTGCTTTATCATAAGTACCTGCTTTTGCTTTCTGTATCTTAATTTTGCTTGCTACACTTTAACAGTCATTTTTACAATCTTTGCTAATTAATTTAACCTTTTGTTTACTGCACTTTTTTTAATCATTTTTTCAACTTCATTTACTGTTGTTAGCTGTATAACTCTAGTGTCCTTGCCTTTTTGTGCCTAAAAAGTGAATTTTATTACATCATTTACTGCTTATTTGATTCTTTAACAAAACAATGATAAAAAATCTATCTACTTGCGTGTTCTCAAATTAGAATAGTCCGGATCTCAGATTTTCTGATTTCAGGACTGTATTTTGGGTTTATGAATTGTCCAGACCTTACTGACACAGAAGGATATCCTTCTAATTATTAGTGGGAGCGGGAAGCTCTAAGCAGCCTGTCTATTGCTAGAGGAGTGGTTTCCTGCTTAAGAATTGTATTTTAATGGCCGTTTTGGGCGGCACTTATCCCTTTCAACTTTCTGACTTAAAAACCCATGTTTGCATGGGTTTGTGCTTGTTTTACCTCATTGGATCCTGTTTCGGCATCCTGCAGAGATCTACAGCAGCAGAAAGAAGAAACAGAGACTTTGCTTGATCATAAGTATCTGCTTTTGCTTTCTTTAGCTTAATTTGGCTTGTCACACTTTGTTACAGCCATTTCTACAAGCTTTGGTATTTTATTTAACTGTATTCTGCTGATTATTTCCCTACTGCAGTTTATTGAATGATTTTTTTTTTTCAACTGCATTTTCGTTTGTAGGCAACACGCTCAAGTGCGCTAGCCTTTTGTGCCTTAAAAGTGAATTGTATTACTGCATTTATTGTGTATTTGAGTCTGTCACAAAACAAATTCTACCCATTTGCTTGTTTCCTGCCTTTTTCTCAAATTAGAATTGTCCTGATCTCATATTTGTGATATTTTGGCTGTATTTTGTGTTTCTGAGTTGTCCAGATCTTGCTGAAATTGAATGAATTCTTTCTGCTTACCAGTGGAAGTGGTAAGCTCTGCGCAGACTATCTATCGCTAGAGGAGTGGTTTCTAGCTCAGGAATTGTATTTTAGTGTCCATTCTGCACCTTTCAAATTTCTGACTTAAAAACATGGGTTTGCATGGGTTTCTGCTTGTTTTACTTCACTAGATCCTGTTTGGGCTTAGCTCAGAATTCTAAAGCAGCAGAAAGAAGAAAAAAAGACTTTGCTTGTTCATAAGTACATGCTTTTGCTTTCTTTAGCTTAATTTGGATTGCCACACTTTATTACAGCCATTTTTAGAAGCTTTGGTATTTAATTTAGTTGTTTTCTGCTGATTTATGCCCACTGCTTTTTACTGAATCATTTTTTTCAGCTGATTTTACTGTTGTAGTCTACACACTCAAGTGTGCTACATTTTAGTACCTTAAAAGTGAATTTTACTACTGCATTTACTGTTTATATTTGATTCAGTAACAAAAAAATGAAATAAAACAAAAAAATTCTATCTAATTGCTTGTTTCCCACCTTTTTCTCAAACTAGAAGAGTCTGGGACTCAGATTTGCTGATTTCAGGACTGTATTTTGTGTTTCTGAGTTTCCATACTTTGCTGACACAGAAGGAAGTCTTTCTGCTTATCAGTGGGCATGGAAAGCTCTGAGCCACATATCTATCACTAGAGGCTTATATCTATCGCTAGAGGATTGGTTTCTACCTCAGGAATTGTATTTTATTGGCCGTTATGTGCTGCTTCTATCTTTTTCAACTTTCTGACTTAAAAACCCTTGTTTTCATGGGTTTGCTCTTGTTTTACCTCAGTGGATCCTGTTTAGGGTCCTGCAGAAATCTACAGCAGCAGAAGGAAGAAGGAGAGACGTTGCTTGATCATAAGTACATGCTTTTGCTTTCTATAGCTTAATTTGGCTTGCCACACTTTATTACAGCCAATTTTAGAAGCGTTGAAATTTAATTTAATTGTATTCTGCTCATTTTTGCTACTGCGCAATACTGAGTCATTTTTTTCAACTGCATTTACTGTTACAGGCTATACATTCAAGTGTGCTAACCTTTTTGTGCCTTAAAAGTGAATTTTATTACTGCATTTACTGTTTATTTGATTCTGTAACAAAAAATGAAAAGAAAAACAAAAACATTTTCTCTACTTTCTCGTTTCCCACCTTTTCTCAAACTAGAATAGTTCAGATCTCATATTTGCTGATTTCAGGACTGCATTTTGTGTTTCTGAGTTGTCCAGACCTTGCTGAGATAGATGGAAGTCTTTCTGCTTATCAGCAGGAGTTGTAAGCTCTGAGCAGCCTATCTATCACTAGAGCAGAGGTTTCTAGCTCAGGAATTGTTTCTTATTAGTTGTTTTGAGTTGCTTCCATCCCTTTCAACTTTCTGACTTAAAAACCCATTTTTGTGTGGGTTTTGCACTTGTTTTGCTTCAGCAGATCCTGTTTACGTGTCCTGCAGAGTTCTAGAGCAGCAGAAAGAAGAAAGGAAGACTTTGCTTGATCAAAAGTACCTGCTTTTGCTTTCTTTATCTTAAACTGTCATGACATTCTTTATTGCAGCTGTTTTTACAAGCTTTGGTATTTAATTTCACTTTAGTCAGCTGATTTTTGCCTACTGCAATTTATTTAATATTTTTTTTAAATGCATTTACTGTTGTAGGCTACACACTGTAGTGCACTGGCGATTTTGTGACTTAAAAGTGAATTTTATTACTGTATTTACTGTATATTTGATTCTGTAACAAAAAAAACTCTATCTACTTGCTTGTTTCCCACTTTTTTCTCAAACTAGAATATTCTTGATCTCAGATTTGTCGATTTCAGGACTGTATTTTGTGTTTCTAAGTGTCCAGACCTTGCTGACATAGAAGGAAGTTTTTCTGCTTTCCAGTGGGAGTGTTAAGCTCTGAGCAGCCCATCTATTGCTAGACGAGTGTTTTTTATTTCAGGAATTGTATTTTATTGGCTGTATTGGGCTGCTTCTATCCCTTTCTTTCTGACTTCAAAACCCGTGTTTGCATGAGTTTGCACTTGATTTACCTCAGTGGATCTTGTTTTGGTATCTTGCAGAGTTCTATAGCAGCAGAAAGAAGAAAAAGAGACGTTGCTTTATCATAAGTACCTGCTTTTGCTTTTTTTATCTTAATTTCGCTTGCTACACTTTATTACAGCCATTTTTACAATATTTGCTTTAATTTAACTCTTTCCTGCTGATTTTTGCCTACTACAGTTTATTGAATCATTTTTTTCAACTGTATTTACTGTTGTAGGCTGCACACTCTAGTGCCCTAGCCTTTTTGTGCCTGAAAAGTTAAGTTTATTACTTCATTTACTGCTTATTTGATTCTTTAACAAAAAAATGACAAAAAATCTACTTGCACGTTTTTTGGCCTTTTCTCAAACTAGAAAAATCCGGATCTCAGATTTTCTGATTTCAGGGCTGTATTTTGGCTTTCTGAATTGTCCAGACCTTACTGAGACAGAAGGAAATATTTCTAATTATTAGTGGGAGTGGGAAGCTCTAAGCAGCCAGTCTATTGTGGTTTCTAGATTAAGAATTGTATTTTAATGGCCGTTTTGGGCTGCTATTATCCCTTTCAACTTTCTGAATTAAAAACCCATCTGTGCATGGGTTTGCACTTGTTTTAATTCAGTTAATCCTGTTTGGGCATCCTACAGAGTTCAACAGCAGCAGATAGAAGACAGAGAGACTTTGCTTGAATATAAGTATCTGCATTTACTTTCTTTAGTGTAATTTGGTTTGCCGGACTTTATTACAGCTGTTTTTACAGGCTTTGGTATTTAATTTAACTGTATTCTGCTGATTTTTGCCTACTGCACTTTATTGAATATTTTTTTCAACTGCATTTACTGCTGTAGGCTACACACTCAAGTGTCGGAGCTTTTCTGTGCCTTAAAAGTGAATTATATGACTGCATTTACTGTTTATTTGATTCCCTATTAAAAAAATGAAATAAAATAAAAAAATTCTATCTACTTGCTTGTTTCTCACCTTTTTTTCAAAGTAGAATGGTATAGCTCTCAGATTTCCTTATTTCAGGACTGTATTTTGTGTTTCTGAGTTTCCAGACCTTGCTGAGATGGAAGTAAATCTTTCTGCTTATAAGTGGGAGTGGTAAACTCTGAGCAGCCTATCTGTTGCTAGAGGAGTGGTTTCTAGCTCAGGAATTGTATTTTATTGGCCGTCTTGGACTGCTTCTATCCCTTTCAACTTTCTGACTTAAAAACTCATGTATACACAGCTTTGCACTTGTTTTATATCAGTGGATCCTGTTAGGCCATCCTGCAGATTCTACAGCAGCAGAAAGAAGAAAGAGAGACTTTTCTTGATTATAAGTATCTGCTTTTGCTTTCTTTAGCTTAATTTGGCTTGCCACACTTTATTACTGCCATTTTTACAAGCTTTGGTATTTAATTTAACTGTATTCTGCTGATTTTTGCCTACTGCACTTTACTGAATAATTTTTTCAACTTCATTTACTGTTGTAGGCTGCACATTCAGGTGCCCTAGTCTTTTTCTGCCTTAAAAGTGAATTTTATGACTTCATTTACTGTTTACTTGATTCCTTAGCAAAAAAAATGAGGAAACAAAACAAATAAATTCCGTCTACTTGTTCCTTTCCCACCTTTTTCTCAAGCTAGAATAGTCTGGATCTCAGATTTGCTGATTTCAGGAAGGTATTTTGTGTTTCTGAATTGTTCAGACATTGCTGAGACAAAAGGAAATCTTTCTGCTTATCAGTGGAATTGGTAAGCTCTGAACCACATATCTATCACTAACGGAGTGGTTTCTAGCTCAGGAATTGTATTTTATTGGCTGTTTTGTGCTGCTGCTGTCTCTTTCAACTTTCTGACTTAAAAACCCTTGTTTTCATGGGTTTGCTCTTGTTTTACCTCAGTGGATCCTGTTTAGGTGTCCTGCAGAAATCTACAGCAGCAGAAGGAAGAAGGAGAGACGTTGCTTGATCATAAGTACCTGCTTTTGCTTTCTTTATCTTAATTTCACTTGCTACACTTTATTACAGCCATTTTTACAATATTTGCTTTAATTTAACTCTTTCCTGCTGATTTTTGCCTACTACAGTTTATTGAATCATTTTTTTTTCAACTGCATTTACTGTTGTAGGCTGCACACTCTAGTGCCCTAGCCTTTTTGTGCCTGTAAAGTGAATTGTATTACTTCATTTACTGCTTATTTGATTCTTTAACAAAAAAATGACAACAAATCTACTTGCACATTTTTCGGCTTTTTCTCAAACTAGAATAATCTTGATCTCAGATTTTCTGATTTCAGGGCTGTATTTTGGGTTTCTGAATTGTGCATACCTTACTGAGACAGAAGGAAATCTTTCTAATTATTAGTGGGAGTGGGAAGCGCTAAGCAGTCTGTCTATTGCTAGTGGAGTGGTTCCTAGATCAAGAATTGTATTTTAATGGCCGTTTTGGGCTGCTGTTATCCCTTTCAACTTTCTGAATTAAAAACCCATCTGTGCATGGGTTTGCACTTGTTTTAACTCAGTTAATCCTGCTTGGGCATCCTACAGAGTTCTACAGCAGCAGAAAGAAGAAAGAGAGACTTTGCTTGAATATAAGTATCTGCATTTACTTTCTTTAGTGTAATTTGGTTTGCCGGACTTTATTACAGCTGTTTTTACATGCTTTGGTATTCAATTTAACTGTATTCTGCTGATTTTTGCCTACTGCACTTTATTGAATAATTTTTTCAATGGCATTTACTGTTGTAGGCTAGACACTCAAGTGTCGTAGCCTTTCTGTGCCTTAAAAGTGAATTATATGACTGCATTTACTGTTTATTTGCTTCCCTATTAAAAAAAATGAAATAAAATTAAAAAAATATCTATGTACTTGCTTGTTTCTTACTGTTTTCTCAAAGTAGAATAGTATGGATCTCAGTTTTCCTTATTTCAGGACTGTATTTTCTGTTTCTGAGTTTCCAGATCTTGCTGAGAGAGAAGGATGTCTTTTTGCTTATCAGTGGGAGTGCTAATCTCTGAGCAGTCTATCTATTGCTATAGGAGTGGCTTCTAGCTCAGGAATTGTATTTTATTGGCTGTTTTGATATGCTTCTATCCCTTTCAACTTTCTGACTTAAAAACCTGTGTTCCCGTTTGTTTGTGCTTTTTTACCTCAGTCAATCCTCTTTGAGCCTCCTGCAGAGTTCTATAGCAGCAGAAAGAAGATAGAGATACTTTGCTTAATCATAAGTACCTGCTACTGCTTTCTTTATCTTAATTTGGCTTGCTGCACTTTATTATATACATTTTTACAATTTTTGGTATTTAATTTATCTCTTTCCTGCTGATTTTTGCCTACTGCAGTTTATTGATTCCTTTTTTCAAATGCATTTACTGTTGTAGACTACACACACAAGTGGCCTAGCCTTTTTGTGCGCTAAATGTGAATTTTATTTCTTCATTTACTGTTTATTTGATTCTTTAACAAAAAATGCTTACTCATTTCCTGCCTTTTTCTCAAACTATAATAGTCCAGATTTCAGATTTTCTGATTTCAGGACTATATTTTGTGTTCTGAATTCTCCAGACCTTACTGAGACAGAAGGAAATCTTTCTACTTATCAGTGAGAGTGGTAAACTCTGAGCAGCCTATCTATCACTAGAGGAGATGTTTTTAGCTCAGGAATGATTTTATTGGCTGTTTTGGGCTGCTTCTATCCCTTTCAACTTTCTGACTTAAAAACCCATGTATACATGGGTTTGTGCTTGTTTTACCTCAATGGATCCTGTTTGGGCATCCTGCAAACTTCTATAGCAGCAGAAAGAAGAAAGACAGACTTTTCATGATCATAAGTATCTGTTTTTGCATTGTATTTTGCATTCTTTATCTTAACTTGGCTTGATACACTTTATTACAGCCATTTTTACAAATGCCAGTATTTAATTAAACTCTTTGCTGCTGATTTTTAACTACCGCACTTTATTGAATAATTTTTTCAACTTCATTTACTGTTGTAGGCTACACACTCAAGTGCCCTAGCATTTTTGTGCCTTCAAAGTGAATTTTATGACTGCATTTACTGTTTATTTGATTATCTAACAAAAAAAGAAATAAAAGAAAAAAATCAATCTACCTGCTCATTTCCCACCTTTTTCTCAAAGTAGAATAGTCTGGATCTCAGATTTGCTGATTTCAGGACTGTATTTTGGGTTTCTGAGTTGTCCAGATCTTGCTGAGATAGAAGGAAGTCTTTCTGCTTACTTGTGGGAGTGGTAAACTCTGAGCAGCCTACCTATTGCTAGACGAGTGTTTTCGGTACTTATGTATTATCACAATCACATTTGCAACTGCAAAAATTCTTCATGTTTGACTCAAACGATGTCTCTTAACTTTAAAACAGTTGTGTAAAGTGTCAAGTAGTTTTCTCTGATATTCTTAATGGGTTAGGAAGAGGAATAAAGGTCAAATTCTTGTTTGGGAGCAGCGTCCTTTACTGACGTCAGGTCATGAATAATGCGAACACGATGCCTGCTGCTTCTCACTGTGGTGAAGAATGACCATTATTTTTATGGGGAACATTTTGTTAAATGATTAGTAGTTAGATTGGGAACCAAAGTTCAAAGAGCAAATGAATGCCGAACACTGACCCCACAACAGTTGTAATAATGCAAATAAATACTAGTAACTAACGTGGCACAGGCTTTCTCCATATCGGTACTTGTGGGGCAGGGGTGGTAAACATTATCCTGCTTCACACACATACTTGTGTATATCTGAAGTTGTGTTCTCAGAAATGATAGATGGTGAATGATTCCCCTACCCAGGAAAATAAATACATGTAATAAATAAATACGAAATAAATACATTTAACAGAGTTGGAAAGGCGCCACTTCTGTTGCTCAGAACGTGTGAGTTTGATTAATCCTAACATTAAAGAGGACTGCAGTCGTGTATCTACTTCAGACAAGGGCTCTACCTGCCATTATTTCTCCTCGTATGTGCCAAAAATATTACCCAATACTGTTTAACAGCTTACACCACCCTTCTTTCACTAACACACATAGTTTGGCAGAAAACATTACAAAGTATGCCACCTGCAAAAAGTGGTTGCGATAAAATGCAAGTACTGTGTTTTCTAGCTCAAGAAATTATTTTATTCACCGTATTGGGCTTCTTCTATCCCTTTCAACTTTCTGAGTTAAAAACCCGTGTTTGCATGGGTTTGCGGTTGTTTTACCTCAGTGGATCCTGTTTTGGCAACCTCCAGAGTTCTATAGCAGCAGAAAGAAGAAAGACAGACTTTTCTTGATCATAAGTATCTGCTTTTGCATTCTTTATCTTAACTTGACTTGCCACACTTTATTACAGCCATTTTACAAGCTTTGGTATTTAATTTAACTCTTTTCTGCTGATTTTTGCCTACTGCACTTTATTGGTTCATTTTTTTCAACTTCATTTACTGTTGTAGGCTACACATCCTTTTTGTGCCTTAAAAGTGAATGTTATGACTGCATTTACTGTTTATTTGATTCTATAACAAAAAATAAATAAATAAATAAATAAAACAAAAAATGTTATCTACCTGCTTGTTTCTCACCTTTTTCTCAATCTGGATCTCAGATTTTCTGATTTCAGGATTGTATTTTGTGTTTCTGAGTTTCCAAATGTCGCTGATATAGAAGGAAGTTTTTCTGATTATCTCTGGGAGTGGTAAGCTCCAAGCAGCCTGTCAATTGCTAGAGGAGTGGTTTCTAGCTCAGGAATTGTATGTTATTGGCCATTTTGGGCTACTTGTATCCCTTTAAACTTTCTGACTTAAAAACCTGTATATGCATGGGTTGCACTTGGTTTACCTCAGTGGATCCTGTTTGGGCATCCTGCGGATTCTACAGCAGCAGGAAGAAGAAAGAGAGACTTTGCTTGATTATAAAGATCTGCTTTTGCTTTCTTTAGCTTAATTTGGCTTGACACACTTAATTACAGCTGATCTTACAAGCTTTGGTATTTAATTTAAATGTATTCTGCTGATTTTTGCCTACTGCACTTTATTGAATCATTTTTAAATTGCCTTTACTGTTGTAGGCTACACACTCAAGTGCCCTAGCCTTTTTTGTACCTTAAAAGGGAATTTTATGACTGCATTTACTGTTTATTTGATTCTCTAACAAAAAAAAAAAATGAAAGAAAACAAAAAATATATATCTATTTGCTTGTTTCCCACCTTTTTCTCAAACAAGAATAGTCTGGATCTAAGATTTGCTGATTACAGGACTGTATTTTGTGTTTGTGAGTTTCCGGACCTAGCTAAGGAAGTCTTTCTACTTTTCAGTGGGAGTGGTAATTTCTGAGCAGCTTAGCGATTGCTAGAGGAGTGGTTTCTAGCTCAGGAATTGTATTTTATTGGCATTTTATTGGCCGTTTTTGACTGCTTCTATCCCTTTCAAATTTCTGACATAGAAACCCATGTATGCATGGGTTTGCACTTGTTTTACCTTGGTGGATCCTGCTTGGGCATCCTGTAGACTTCTACAGCAGCAGAAAGAAGAAAGAGAGACTTTACTTGATTATAAGTATCTAAGTTTCTAAGTATCCAGATTTTGCTGACATAGAAGCAAGTTTTTCTGCTTTCCAGTGGCAGTGTTAAGCTCTGAGCAGCCTATCTATCACTAGACAAGTGTTTTTTAGCTCAAGAATTGTATTTTATTGCCTGTGTTGGGCTGCTTCTGTCCCTTTCAACTTTCTGACTTAAAAAAACATGTTTGCATGGGTTTGTGCTTGCTTTACCTCATTGGATCCTGTTTCAGCATCCTGCAGAGATGTACAGCAGTACAAAGAAGAAAGAGAGACTTTGCTTGACCATAAGTATCTGGTTTTGCTTTCTTTAGCTTTATTTGGCTTGCTGCACTTTATTTCAGCCATTTTTACAAGCTTTGGTATTTTATTTAACTGTATTCTGCTGATTATTTGCCTACTTCAGTTTATTGAATCATTTTTTTTGGCTGCTTTTACTGTTGTAATTTACACACTCAAGTGCGGTACATTTTAGTGCCTTAAAAGTGAATATTATTACTGCGTTTACTGTTTATATTTGATTCAGTAACAAAAAATGAAATAAAACAAAAAAATTATATCTATTTGCTTGTTTCCCACCTTTTTCTAAAACTAGAAGAGTCTGGGACTCAGATTTGCTGATTTCAGGACTGTATTTTGTGTTTCTGAGTTTCCGTACTTTGCTGAAACAGAAGGAAGTCTTTCTGCTTATCAGTGGGAGTGGAAAGCTCTGAGCCACATATCTATCACTAGAGGCTTATATCTATCGCTAGAGGATTGGTTTCTACCTCAGGAATTGTATTTTATTGGCCGTTATGTGCTGCTTCTATCTTTCTCGACTTTCTGACTTAAAAACCCAGGTTTGTATGGGTTTGCACTTGTTTTACCTCAGTGGATCCTGTTTAGGGTCCTGCAGAATACTACAGCAGCAGAAGGAAGAAGGAGGGGCTTTGCTTGATCATAAGAACCTGCTTTTGCTTTCTATAGCTTAATTTGGCTTGCCGCACTTTATTACAGTCATATTTAGAAGCGTTAAAATTGAATTTAACTGTATTCAGCTCATTTTTGCTACTGTACCTTACTGAGTCATTTTTTCAACTACATTTACTGTTATAGGCTACACATTCAAGCGTGCCTTAAAAGTGATTTTACTGTTTATGTGATTCTGTAATAAAAAATGAAAAAGAAAAACAAAGAAATTTTCTCTACTTTTTCGTTTCCCACCTTTTTCTTAAACTAGAATAGTCCAGATCTCAGATTTGCTGATTTCAGGACTGTATTTTATGTTTCTGAGTTGTCCAGACCTTGCTGAGATAGATGGAAGTCTTTATGCTTATCAGCAGGAGTTGTAAGCTCTGAGCAGCCTATCTATCACTAGAGCAGAGGTTTCTAGCTCAGGAATTGTTTTTTATTAGCTGTTTTGAGTTGCTTCCATCCCTTTCAACTTTCTGACTTAAAAACCCATCTTTGTGTGGGTTTGCACTTGTTTTGCCTCAGCAGATCCTGTTTACATGTCCTGCAGAAAAAAGAAAGGAAGACTTTGCTTGAGCAGAAGTACCTGCTTTTGCTTTCTTTAGCTTATTTTGGCACGACATTCTTTATTACAGCTGTTTTTACAAGCTTTGGTATTTAATTTAACTATATTCAGCTGATTTTTGCCTACTGCAATTTATTTAATATTTTTTTTTCAAATGCATTTACTGTTGTAGGCTACACACTCTAGTGCACTAGTCATTTTGTGCCTTAAAAGTGAATTTTATTACTGTATTTACTGTATATTTGATTCTGTAACAAAAAAAAAAACTTTATCTACTTGCTTGTTTCCCACTTTTTTCTCAAACTAGAATAGTCTGGATCTCAGATTTGCCGATTTCAGGGCTGTATTTTGTGTTTCTAAGTATCCAGATTTTACTGACATAGAAGGAAGTTTTTCTGCTTTCTAGTGGGAGTGTTAAGCTCTGAGCAGCCCATCTCTCACTACATAAGTGTTTTTAAGCTCAGGAATTGTGTTTTATTGCCTGTGTTGGGCTGCTTCTATCCCTTTCTTTCTGACTTCAAAACCCATGTTTGCAGGGGTTTGCACTTGCTTTACCTCAGTGGATCCTGTTTGGGTATCCTGCAGAGATCTACAGCAGCAGAAAGAAGAAAGAGAGACGTTGCTTTATCATAAGTACCTGCTTTTGCTTTCTTTATCTTAATTTCACTTGCTACACTTCAACAGTCATTTTTACAATCTTCGCTATTTAATTTAACTCTTTCCTGCTGATTTTTGTCTACTGCACTTTTTTTAATCATTTTGTAAACTGCATTTACTGTTGTAGACTATACACTCTAGTTCCTTGCCGCCTTTTTGTGCCTTAAAAGTGAATTTTATTACTTCATTTACTGCTTATTTGATTATTTAACAAAACAATGATAAAAAATCTATCTACTTGCATGTTTTCCGGCTTTTTCTCAAACTAGAATAGTCCAGATCTCAGATTTTCTGATTTCAGGACTGTATTTTGGGTTTATGAATTGTCCAGACCTTACTGACACAGAAGGATATCCTTCTAATTATTAGTGGGAGCGGGAAGCTCTAAGCATCCTGTCTATTGCTAGAGGAGTGGTTTCTAGATCAGGAATTGTATTTTAATGGCCATTTTGGGCGGCACTTATTTATTTCAACTTTCTGACTTAAAAACCCTTGTTTGCATGGGTTTGTGTTTGTTTTACCTCATTGGATCCTGTTTTGGCATCCTGCAGAGATCTACAGCAGCAGAAAGAAGAAAGAGAGACTTTGCTTGATCATAAGTATCTGCTTTTGCTTTCTTTAGCTTAATTTGGCTTGCCTCACTTTATTACAGCCATTTCTACAAGCTTTGGTATTTTATTTAACTATATTCTGCTGATTATTTCCCTACTGCAGTTTATTGAATGATTTTTTTCAATTGCATTTACTGTTGTAGTCTACACACTCTAGTGTGTTAACCTTTTAGTGCCTTAAAAGTGAATTTTATTGCAGTTATTGTTTATTTGATTCGATAACAAAAAAAATGAAATAAAACAAAAAAATCTATCTACTTGCTCATTTCTCACCTTTATCTCAAGCTAAAATAGTCTGGATCTCAGATTTGCTGATTTCAGGACTGTATTTTGTGTTTCTGAGTTTCCATACTTTGCTGACACAGAAGGAAGTCTTTCTGCTTATCAGTGGGCGTGGTGTGCTCTGAGCCACATATCTATTGCTAGAGGCACATATCTATCGCTAGAGGATTGGTTTCTAGCTCAGCAATTGTATTTTATTGGCTGCTTTGTGCTGCTTCTATCTCTTTCAACTTTCTGACTTAAAAACCCATATTTGCGTGGGTTTGCACTTGTTTTACCTCAGTGGATCCTGTTTCGGCATCCTGCAGAGTTCTACAGCAGCAGAAGGAAGAAGGAGAGACGTTGCTTGATCATAAGTACCTGCTTTTGCTTTCTATAGCTTAATTTGGCTTGCCGCTCTTTATTACAGCCATTTTTTGAAGGGTTGAAATTTAATTTAACTGTATTCTGCTAATTTTTGCTACTGCACCTTATTGAGTCATTTTTCAACTGCATTTACTGTTGCAGGCTATACATTCAAGTGCGCTAACCGTTTTGTGCATTAAAAGTGAATTTTATTACTGCATTTACTGTTTATTTGATTCTGTAACAAAAAATGAAAAGAAAAACAAAAACATTCTCTCTACTTTCTCGTTTCCCACCTTTTTCTCAAACTCCTGCAGAGTTCTAGAGCAGCAGAAAGAAGAAAGGAAGACTTTGCTTGATCAGAAGTACCTGCTTTTGCTTTCTATATCTTAATTTGGCACAACATTCTTTATTACAGGTGCTTTTACATGCTTTGGTATTTAATTTAACTGTAGTCAGTTGATTTTTGCCTACTGCAATTTATTTAATAATTTTTTCAAATGCATTTACTGTTGTAAGCTACACAGTCTAGTGCACTAGTGATTTTGTGACTTAAAAGTGAATTTTTTTACTGTATTTACTATATATTTGATTCTGTAACAAAAAAACTCTATCTACTTGCTTGTTTCCCACTTTTTTCTCAAACTAGAATAGTCTGGATCTCAGATTTGCCGATTTCAGGGCTCTATTTTGTGTTTCTAAGTGTCCAGACCTTGCTGACATAGAAGGAAGTTTTTCTGCTTTCCAGTGGGAGTGTTAAGCTCTGAGCAGCCCATCTATTGCTAGACGAGTGTTTTTTATCTCAGGAATTGTATTTTATTGGCTGTATTGGGCTGCTTCTATCCCTTTCTTTCTGACTTCAAAACCCGTGTTTGCATGAGTTTGCACTTGATTTACCTCAGTGGATCTTGTTTTGGCATCTTGCAGAGTTCTATAGCAGCAGAAAGAAGAAAAAGAGACTTTGCTTTATCATAAGTACCTGCTTTTGCTTTCTTTATCTTCATTTCGCTTGCTACACTTTATCACAGCCATTTTTACAATCTGTGCTATTTAATTTAACTCTTTCCTGCTGATTTTTGCCTACTACAGTTTATTGAATCATTTTTTTTCAACTGCATTTACTATTGTAGGCTGCACACTCTAGTGCCCTAGCCTTTTTGTGCCTGAAAAGTGAATTTTATTACTTCATTTACTGCTTATTTGATTCTTTAACCAAAAAATGACAAAAAATCTACTTGCACATTTTTCGGCTTTTTCTCAAACTAGAATAGTCCGGATCTCAGATTTTCCGATTTCAGGGCTGTATTTTGGGTTTCTGAATCGTCCAGACCTTACTGAGACAAAAGGAAATCTTTCTAATTATTAGTGGGAGTGGGAAGCTCTAAGCAGCCAGTCTATTGCTAGAGGAGTGGTTTCTAGATCAAGAATTGTATTTTAATGGCCGGTTTGGGCTGTTGTTATCCCTTTCAACTTTCTGAATTAAAAACCCATCTATGCATGGGTTTGCACTTGTTTTAACTCATTTAATCCTGCTTGGGCATCCTACAGAGTTCTACTGCAGCAGAAAGAGAGACTTTGTTTGAATATAAGTATCTGCGTTTACTTTCTTTAGTGTAATTTGGTTTGCCGGACTTTATTACAGCTGTTTTTACAGGCTTTGGTATTTAATTTAACTGTATTCTGCTGATTTCTGCATACTGCACTTTACTGAATAATTTTTCAACTGCATTTACTGTTGTAGGCTACACACTCAAGTGCTGTAGCCTTTATATGCCTTAAAAGTGAATTCTATGACTGCATTTACTGTTTATTTGATTCCCTATTAAAAAAATGAAATAAAATAAAAAAATTCTATCTACTTGCTTGTTTCTTACCTTTTTCTCAAAATAGAATAGTATGAATTTCAGATTTCCTTATTTCAGGACTGTATTTTGTGTTTCTGAGTTTCCAGACCTTGCTGAGATAGAAGTAAATATGTCTGCTTATAAGTGGGAGTGGTAAACTCTGAGCAGCCTATCTGTTGCTAGAGGAGTGGTTTCTAGCTCAGGAATTGTATTTTATTGGCCGTCTTGGACTGCTTCTATCCCTTTCAACTTTCTGACTTAAAAACTCATGTATACACGGCTTTGCACTTGTTTTATATCAGTGGATCCCGTTAGGCCATCCTGCAGATTCTACAGCAGCAGAAAGAAGAAATAGAGACTTTTCTTGATTATAAGTATCTGCTTTTGCTTTCTTTAGCTTAATTTGGCTTGCCACACTTTATTACTGCAGTTTTTACAAGCTTTGGTATTTAATTTACCTGTATTCTGCTAATTTTTGCCTACTGCACTTTACTGAATCATTTTTTCAGCTTCATTTACTGTTGTAGGCTGCACACTCAGATGCCCTAGTCTTTTTGTGCCTTAAAAGTGAATTTTATTACTTCATTTACTGTTTACTTGATTCCTTAGCAAAAAAAAATGAGGCAAAAAACAACAAAATTCCATCTCCTTGTTCGTTTCCCACCTTTTACTCAAGCTAGAATAGTCCGGATCTCAGATTTGCTGATTTCAGGACTGTATTTTGTGTTTCTGAATTGTTCAGACCTTGCTGAGACAGAAGGAAATATTTCTGCTTATCAGTGGAATTGGTAAGCTCTGAGCCACATATCTGTCACTAAAGGAGTGGTTTCTAGCTCAGGAATTGTATTTTATTGGCTGTTTTGTGCTGTTCTATCTTTTTCGACTTTCTGACTTAAAAACCCTTGTTTTCATGGGTTTGCTCTTGTTTTACCTCAGTGGATCCTGTTTAGGGTCCTGCAGAAATCTACAGCAGCAGAAGGAAGAAGGAGAGACGTTGCTTGATCATAAGTACATGCTTTTGCTTTCTATAGCTTAATTTGGCTTGCCACACTTTATTACAGCCATTTATAGAAGTGTTGAAATTTAATTTAACTGTATTCAGCTAATTTTTGCTACTGCACCTTATTGAATCATTTTTTCAACTACATTTACTGTTGTAGGCTACACACTCAAGTGTGCTAACCCTTTTGTGCCTTAAAAGTGAATTTTATTACTGCATTTACTGTTTATTTGATTATGTAACAAAAAATGAAAAAGAAAAACAAAGAAATTTTCTCTACTTTCTCGTTTCCCACCTTTTTCTCAAACTAGAATAGTCCAGATCTCATATTTGCTGATTTCAGGACTGCATTTTGTGTTTCTGAGTTGTCCAGACCTTGCTGAGATAGATGGAAGTCTTTCTGCTTATCAGCAGGAGTTGTAAGCTCTGAGCAGCCTATCTATCACTAGAGCAGAGGTTTCTAGCTCAGGAATTGTTTTTTATTAGCTGTTTTGAGTTGCTTCCATCCCTTTCAACTTTCTGACTTAAAAACCCATCTTTGTGTGGGTTTTGCACTTGTTTTGCCTAAGCAGATCCTGTTTACATGTCCTGCAGAAAAAAGAAAGGAAGACTTTGCTTGATCAAAAGTACCTGCTTTTGCTTTCTTTATCTTAATTTGGCACGACATTCTTTATTACAGCTGTTTTTACAAGCTTTGGTATTTAATTTAACTATATTCAGCTGATTTTTGCCTACTGCAATTTATTTAATCATTTTTTTTTCAAATGCTTTTACTGTTGTAGGCTACACACTCTAGTGCACTATCCATTTTGTGCCTTAAAAGTGAATTTTATTACTGTATTTACTGTATATTTGATTCTGTAACAAAAAAAAAACGTTATCTACTTGCTTGTTTCCCACTTTTTTCTCAAACTAGAATAGTCTGGATCTCAGATTTGACAATTTCACTTGCAAGAATTGTGTTTTATTGCCTGTGTTGGGCTGCTTCTATCCCTTTCTTTCTGACTTCAAAACCCATGTTTGCAGGGGTTTGCACTTGCTTTACCTCAGTGGATCCTGTTTGGGTATCCTGCAGAGATCTACAGCAGCAGAAAGAAGAAAGAGAGACGTTGCTTTATCATAAGTACCTGCTTTTGCTTTCTTTATCTTAATTTCACTTGCTACACTTCAACAGTCATTTTTACAATCTTCGCTATTTAATTTAACTCTTTCCTGCTGATTTTTGTCTACTGCACTTTTTTTAATCATTTTTTTCAACTGCATTTACTGTTGTAGACTATACACTCTAGTGTCCTTGCCCTTTTTGTGCCTTAAAAGTGAATTTTATTACTTCATTTACTGCTTATTTGATTCTTTAACAAAACAATGATAAAAAATCTATCTACTTGTATGTTTCCCGGCTTTTTCTCAAACTACAATAGTCCAGATCTCAGATTTTCTGATTTCAGGACTGTATTTTGGGTTTATGAATTGTCTAGACCTTACTGAGACAGAAGGATATCCTTCTAATTTTTAGTGGGAGCAGGAAGCTCTAAGCAGCTATTGCTAGAGGAGTGGTTTCTAGCTCAAGAATTGTATTTATTTATTTATTTTATTTATTATTTATTTTACATTTGTTAACCGGGCTAGTCCAGCTGGATACATGTCCATTTTCACTGGAGGCCCGAGGAGAAAAGCTCCGCTACAATACTAAATTAATACTTTAAAAAATCAAATAAAAATAAAAATATATGATAGAATAAACATACAATTACAGCCTGCTACATTGATTATGGGATTTACATACTTTACTAGCATGGACAGAAGATAAGGTAAACATTTACATACACAATTGCACTGCAAGAATAGTTGAAGCATAAACTTATATATATGATGGGAAAAAGCACTCAGCTAGGAGAGGAGATTTAAATTGCAAAATAAGGAAATAAGAAGAAGGATGGGTGGTGGAGAAAGCAGATAATATGGGAAGAAAGAAAAGAAAAAGTTAGTCAGGGTTATGGCAAGAGCATAGCCAGTGGTTGGAAAGGAAGAGTTTTAGGTTAGTTTTGAATAGTGGGAGAGATGTAAGGCAAGTAAGGTCATTTGGTAGTTGGTTCCATATTTTACCCACTGAGTTGGAGAATGAGGTGTTACCTGCTAAGTTATTAGATAAAGAAGTATGAATCAGTATTTTGTTGGATGAGCGTGGATTCCTCAGATTGTTATATGGCTTTATGAGGGTGGAGAGCATTGGAGTATTGTCAGGGTGGTAAAGGGCTTTGTGGGCAATAGTGAGTTGGTTGAATGATATTAGGTGAGGTAGCTCTAGCCAGCCTGTTTTTTTTAGGTTTTGACAGTGATGAGTCCTATATGGAGAGTTTGTGGCAAATCTGGCAATATTGTTATAGGCTGTAGATAGTTTGTTAAGATTGTACTTAGAGAGCTTAGTATAGATGGGGGAGGCATATAATAGGGTAGAGATTAAGTGGGTTCTAGCTATAGTAGTTCTGGCTTCAGGAGTTAGGAAAGATTTGATTCTATACAGAGAACCTAGTTTTCTGTTGGTAGATTTAATTGTAGCATTTATATGGTTGTCAAATTTTAGTTGATTGTCGATTGTAATACCTAAGAGTTTGGTGGTATGGTTTGGAGAGATAAGGGTACCGTTATTGGATGTGAGTATGAAGCTAAGGGAGGGAGACATATGAGTGGGTGTAAAAAGTAGGAGTTTGGTTTTCTTAGGGTTGAGAAGGAGACAATGGTTAGAGAACCAATGCTCAATGGTTGTGAAGGTTTTTTTGTGTGAGTGAGTGAAGTTCGGATTGTGTTGTTGCAGAGCAAATGACGGTGGTGTCATCTGCGTATTGAATGCAAGTTGATAGAGGAGTGGCTAGATGAAGGTCATTAATAAATATGGAAAACAGTAGAGGACCTAGGATAGACCCCTGTGGAACCCCTATAGAGGTGGGGAGGAGGTCTGAGAGATGGTTATGCCAGAGAACAGCCTGTTTTCGGTTGTCAAGGTAGGATGTGAACCAGTTTATTGCAGGATTGTCAAGAGAGAGAGATTTTAAATGATGGAGAAGCAGATGATGATTGACCATGTCAAATGCTTTGGACAGGTCTACAAAGAATGCTGAAGAAAGAAGATTTTTGTTGCAGTTAGTGTTGATTGAATCGATGAAGGATAGTAAGGCTGTGGTAGTACTATGGAATGGCCAAAAACCATGTTGACAGTTAGCTAGGAGATTATGGTGTAATAAGTGGTTTAGTACCTGCTTGTGGATACATTTCTCCATTATTTTTGCAAGAGAAGATAGCAATGCTATGGGGCGGAAGTTGGAATATTCCAAAGAGTCACCACCTTTAAAGAGAGGGATAATATGTGACATTTTCCAGATAGAGGGAACCACACCTTCTTTTAAGGTCCTATTAATAAGTATGGAGATGGGGAAGTCAATGGCTTTTGCACTTAGTTGAAGGTATTCAGCGGGTAGTTTGTCAGCTGAGGGGGTGGACGGTTTTAATTTCTGTAGCAAGGATGAGATATAAGAGTTGGGTATTGGTTTGAGGTGGAAAGTGGGTGGGGTAGTGCTGGAGGTAAGTAGTTTGGAGATATCAGGGCTTTGTTGGTTTGCTAGCTTAAGTATAGCCGAGGTAAAGAAAGTGTTAAAGGCATTGGCAGTTTGTAATGGGCAGTCAGGGGTAGAGCCTAGTGGATTTGGTGTGGTGACTTTGCCAGGGGAGGTTAGCATATTAATAGCAGTCCAACATTTTTGAGGTTGATGAAGGGATGATTGTTGTAGCTTAGTATAAAAGTTCTTTTTGTCTTGTAGGATAGCTTTTTTGTGATGTTTCTTTGTTGTCTGAACGCTAGCTGGTCAGTTGTGTTTTTAGTTGCAGTATTTTAATGGCCATTTTTGGCTGCACTTATCCCTTTCAACTTTTTGACTTAAAAACCCATGTTTGCATGGGTTTGTGCTTGCTTTACCTCACTGGATCCTGTTTCGGCATCCTGCAGAGATCTACAGCAGCAGAAAGAAGAAAGAGAGACTTTGCTTGATCATAAGTATCTGCTTTTGCTTTCTTTAGGTTAATTTGGCTTGCCACACTTTGTTACAGCCATTTCTACAAGCTTTGGTATTTTATTTGACTATATTCTGCTGATTATTTCCCTACTGCAGTTTATTGAATTATTTTTTTCAATTGCATTTACTGTTGTAGTCTACACACTCTAGTGCGTTAGCCTTTTAGTGCCTTAAAACTGAATTTTATTGCATTTATTGTTTATTTGATTCGGTCACAAAAAATGAAATAAAATCTACTTGCTCATTTCCCACCTTTATCTCAAACTAGAATATTCTGGGTCTCAGATTTGCTGATTTCAGGACTGTATTTGTGTTTCTGAGTTTCCATACTTTGCTGAAACAGAAGGAAGTCTTTCTGCTTATCAGTGGGAGTGGAAAGCTCTGAGCCACATATCTATCACTAGAGGCTTATATCTATCGCTAGAGGATTGTTTTCTACCTCAGGAATTGTATTTTATTGGCCGTTATGTGCTGCTTCTATCTTTTTCAACTTTCTGACTTAAAAACCCATGTTTGCATGGGTTTGCGCTTGTTGTACCTCAGTGGATCCTGTTTGGGCATCCTGCAGAGTTCTACAGCAGCAGAAAGAAGAAAGAGAGACTTTGCTTAATCGTAAGTACCTGCTTTTGCTTTCTATAGCTTAATTTGGCTTGCCGCACTTTATTACAGCCATTTTTAGAAGCTTTGGTATTTAATTTAACTGTATTCTGCGGATGCTTTCCTACTGCAATTTTATTGAATCATTTTTTTCAACTGCATTTCCATTTGTAGGCAACACACTCAAGTGCGCTAGCCTTTTGTGCCTTAAAAGTGAATTGTATTTCTGCATTTATTGTGTATTTGAGTCTGTCACAAAACAAATTCTATATATTTGCTTGTTTCCTACCTTTTTCTCAAATTAGAATTGTCCTGATCTCATATTTGTGATATTTTGGCTGTATTTTGTGTTTCTGAGTTGTCCAGATCTTTCTGAAATTGAATGAATTCTTTCTGCTTACCAGTGGAAGTGGTAAGCTCTGCACAGACTATCTATCGCTAGAGGAGCTCAGGAATTGTATTTTAGTGTCCATTCTGCACCTTTCAAATTTCTGACTTAAAAACATGGGTTTGCATGGGTTTCTGCTTGTTTTAATTCACTAGATCCTGTTTGGGCTTAGCTCAGAATTCTAAAGCAGCAGAAAGAAGAAAAAAAGACTTTGCTTGTTCATAAGTACATGCTTTTGCTTTCTTTAGCTTAATTTGGATTGCCACACTTTATTACAGCCATTTTTAGAAGCTTTGGTATTTAATTTAGTTGTTTTCTGCTGATTTATGCCCACTGCTTTTTACTGAATCATTTTTTTCAGCTGCTTTTACAGTTGTAGTTTACACACTCAAGTGTGCTACATTTTAGTACCTTAAAATTGAATTTTATTACTGCATTTACTGTTTATATTTGATTCAGTAACAAAAAAATGAAATAAAACAAAAAAATTCTATCTACTTGCTTGTTTCCCACCTTTTTCTAAAACTAGAAGAGTCTGGTTCTCAGATTTGCTGATTTCAGCACTGTATTTTGCATTTCTGCGTTTCCATACTTTGCTGACACAGAAGGAAGTCTTTCTGTTTATCAGTGGGTGTGGTGTGCTCTGAGCCACATATCTATCGCTAGAGGCTCATATCTATCGCTAGAGGATTGGTTTCTAGCTCAGGAATTGTTTTTTATTAGCTGTTTTGAGTTGCTTCCATCCCTTTCAACTTTCTGACTTAAAAACCCATCTTTGTGTGGGTTTGCACTCGTTTTGCCTCAGCAGATCCTGTTTACGTGTCCTGCAGAAAAAAGAAAGGAAGACTTTGCTTAATCAAAAGTACCTGCTTTTGCTTTCTTTATCTTAATTTGGCACGACATTCTTTATTACAGCTGTTTTTACAGGCTTTTGTATTTAATTTAACTGTAGTATGCTGATTTTTGCCTACTGCAATTTATTTAATATTTTTTTTCAAATGCATTTACCATTGTAGGCTGCACACTCTAGTGCACTAGCCATTTTGTGACTTAAAAGGGAATTTTATTACTGTATTTACTGTATATTTGATTCTGTAACAAAAAAGTTCTATCTACTTGCTTGTTTCCCACTTTTTTCTCAAACTAGAATAGTCTGGATCTCAGATTTGCTGACTTCAGGGCTGTATTTTGTGTTTCTAAGTGTCCAGACCTTGCTGACATAGAAGGAAGTTTTTCTGCTTACCAGTGGGAGTGTTAAGCTCTGAGCAGCCCATCTATTGCTAGACGAGTGTTTTTTAGCTCAGGAATTGTATTTTATTGGCTGTATTGGGCTGCTTCTATCCCTTTCTTTCTGACTTCAAAACCCGTGTTTGCATGAGTTTGCACTTGATTTACCTCAGTGGATCTTGTTTTGGCATCTTGCAGAGTTCTATAGCAGCAGAAAGAAGGAAAAGAGACGTTGCTTTATCATAAGTACCTGCTTTTGCTTTCTTTATCTTAATTTCGCTTGCTACACTTTATTACAGCCATTTTTACAATATTTTTGCCTACTACAGTTTATTGAATCATTTTTTTAACTGCATTTACTATTGTAGGCTGCACACTCTAGTGCCCTAGCCTTTATGTGCCTGAAAAGTGAATTTTATTACTTCATTTACTGCTTATTTGATTCTTTAACAAAAAATGACAAAAAAATCTACTTGCACATTTTTCGGCTTTTTCTCAAACTAGAATAGTCCGGATCTCAGATTTTCTGATTTCAGGGCTGTATTTTGGGTTTCTGAATTGTCCAGACCTTACTGAGACAGAAGGAAATCTTTCCAATTATTAGTGGGAGTGTGAAGCTCTAAGCAGCCAGTCTATTGCTAGAGGAGTGGTTTCTAGATCAAGAATTGTATTTTAATGGTCGTTTTGGGCTGCTGTTATCCCTTTCAACTTTCCGAATTAAAAACCCATCTGTGCAGGGGTTTGCACTTGTTTTAACTCAGTTAATCCTGCTTGGGCATCCTATAGAGTTCTACAGCAGCAGAAAGAAGAAAGAGAGACTTTGCTTGAATATAAGTATCTGCATTTACTTTCTTTAGTGTAATTTGGTTTGTCGGACTTTACTACAGCTGTTTTTACAGGCTTTGGTATTTAATTTAACTGTATTCTGCTGAGTTTTGCCAACTGCACTTTACTGAATAATTTTTTCAACTGCATTTACTGCTGTAGGCTACACACTCAAGTGCCGTAGCCTTTCTGTGCCTTAAAAGTGAATTCTATGACATGCATTTACTGTTTATTTGATTCTCTATTAAAAAAATGAAATAAAATTAAAAAAATCTATCTACTTGTTTGTTTCTCACATTTTTCTCAAAGTAGAATAGTATGGATCTCAGATTTCCTTATTTCAGGAATGTATTTTGTGTTTCTGAGCTTCCAGACCTTGCTGAGAATGAAGTAAATCTTTCTGCTTATAAGTGGGAGTGGTAAACTCTGAGCAGCCTATCTGTTGCTAGAGGATTGGTTTCTAGCTCAGGAATTGTATTTTATTGGCCATTTTTGGCTGGTTTTATCCCTTTCAACTTTCTGACTTAAAAACCTATCTTTTTGTGGGTTTGTGCTTGTTTTACGTCAGCGGATCATGTTTAGTTGTCCTGCAGAGATCTACAGCAGCAGAAAGAAGAAAGAAAGACTATTCTTGATCAGAAGAACCTTCTTTTGCTTTCTTTAGCTTAATTTGGTATGCCATACTTTATTGCAGCTGTTTTTACAAGCTTTGGTATTTAATTTAATTTTAGTCTGCATATTTTTTTTCAACTGAATTTACTGTTGTAGGCTACACACTCAAGTGTGCTAGCCTTTTAGTGCCTTAAAAGTGAATTTTATTACTTCATTTACTGTTTATTTGATTCTGTAACAAAACATGAAATAAAACAAAAAAGTCTATTTACTTGCTCGTTTCCCACCTGCTTCTCAAACTAGAATAGTCCAGAGCTCAGATTTGCTGATTTCAGGACTCTATTTATTGTTTCTGAGTTTCCAAAACTTGCTGAGATAGAAGGAAGTCTATTTGCTTATCAGTAAGAGTGGTAAGCTCTGAGCAGCCTATCTATTGCTAGAGGAGTGGTTTCTAGCTCAGGAATTGTATGTTATTGCCCATTTCAGGCTGCTTTTATCCCTTTCAAACTTCTGACTTAAAAAAACATGTTTGCATGAGTTTGCACTTGTTTTACCTCGGCAGATCCTGTTTAGGTGTCCTGCATAGTTTTCCAGCAGCAGAAAGAAGAACAAGAGACTTTGCTTGATCATAAGTACCTGCTTTTGCTTTCTATAGTTTTATTTGGCTTGCCACACTTTATTACAACCATTTTTACAAGCTTTGGTATTTAATTTAACTGTATTCTGCTAATTTCTGCCTACTGCACCTTACTGAATCATTTTTTCAACTGCATTTACTGTTGTAGGCTACACATGCATGTGTGCTAACCTTTTTGTGCCTTAAAAGTGAATTTTATTACTGCATTTACTGTTTATTTGATTCTGTAACAAAAAATGAAAAACAAAAACAAAAAAATTCTGTCTACTTGCTCATTTCCCACCTTTATCTCAAACTAGAATAGTCCAGATCTTAGATTTGCTGATTTCAGGACTGTATTTTGTGTTTCTGAGTTGTCCAGACCTTGCTGAGATAGAAGGAAGTGTTTCTGCTTATCAGCGGGAGTGGTAAGCTCTGAGCAGCCTATCTATCGCTAGAGGAGTAGTTTCTTGATCAGGAATTTTTTTATTAGCCATTTTGGGCTGCTTTTATGCCTTTCAGCTTTCTGACTTAAAAACCCATGTTTGCTCGGGTTTGCACGTCGCGCAGCGCTGCTTAGCTAGTTTAAATTATTACCAGTGCCTTAAAGTCTGCTCTTCAATTTTTCCCTTAGATCTTGCTAGCTTTCATATCTGAGCACTCAAATTAGACCTTTAAATGCAGCACTTACTCAGATCCACTTGTAGCAGTTTTTGTAAGCATACCAACTGCTAGTAGCACTAAAAACCCTCCATAAAGGAAACAAAAACAGCTTCAGTACTTAAAAGAAAGCAAAACAGCTAAATAACTGAGCACCTATCCAGACATGTCTAAAGGTCAGTTCCCTGTACTTTCTCCTGTTAATCCAGTGACACTGGGCATCCTGTGGCAATATAGCAATTGCCTCATGTACACAGACAACCCTCTCCTCCTACCTCCAAACACATCCACTTGTGAGAGATGCACTTACATAGCCAAACTAGAGGCCACGCTCTCTCCAACCAAGGCTGGGCTAGCCAGTCAAGAGGAGAAGGTTAACACATACATCACACCACATAGAACGCATAGCTCCCCAGATAACACACCACCACACCTCTCACATAGGAACAACAAACACACACCAACTTTCCCGGAGGTTCTCAATAAAAATTTGCCCAAGCAACAAGGACCTCTGAGGCAGACATGCAAGCAACCATTTCTTCCAAACACAACCCCCAAGACACATAGCCCACATAAACAATGTGCCACTCAGCCTAAGCCCCTACGACAAAACATTTTACCCAATGCACTAGTCATAGTTGACTGAATAATAAGGCACACTGACATCTCAGTCATTAGGGTGAATAAGGAGAAAGTTATTGTCAGCTGCTTGTCGGGTGCCAGGATTCACCACATAATGCATGCACTTGGGTCTCTCCACAACAAGTACAAATATGACACTGTCATTGTCCATGTTGGTGTGAATGAACTAAGATGTACCTCCCTGGACTACATGAAAAGAGACATGGAGGAGCTCTCGGATCTTGTAGCCCAGGCAGGTATGACCCTAGCCCTGAGTAGCATCCTTCCGTCACCCAGAATTATACCACAGTACAAGCAGAAAATGATTGGCTAGGTTTCTGGTGTCATTCAAAGGGGATCCAGTATCTCTGCCTGGGATGACATGATTGACAGACCTCGATACTTTGTCGGAGATGGCCTGCATCTATCACCCCTGGGATTCCAGATACTGGCCAAGGCTGTTGCCACCCCTATAGTGCTTTTTTTAGGCAATGCCCTGAAGACAAATCTACCACCATAACAACTGTAAGCAAACGCAACCTGAGGGTTATGCTACTCAACACTAGAAGTCAAAATCTCAAAATGCATTTGCTTAATTCACTCCTTAAACTGTAGAACATCAACCTCTGTGCAGTAACAGAGACCTGGTTCAAGGCTCCCAAGAGCACCCCAGTGCTACTAGGCTACAATGCATACCACACCTTTTTGCCCCTAAATCTGGACTAAAGCCCTAAAGGAAGTGTGGATCGAAGCCCCAGAGGTGGGGGTGTATCCATCTTCATAAAAGATATGCACACCTCCAGATTAGTTGCCCAACATAAAGCATCAGAGATACTTCAGGTACATCTAACACTGGATAAAACTACAATCCAGGTTTTAGCCTGCTATACATACCCCACAATGTCCCAAGACTCCCACTCTGCATTCCTGAACACTCTGTAAAGCATTAAGATTCAACCTAATACCCTTATACTGGGAGACATTAACTACACCTCCATTATCTGGGAAAATTTCTCCTGTTCCAACTCATTTGCCTAATAATTTCTGGAATTCATTAATTCCAATGCCCTGGACCAACTCATTCTCACCCATACCAGAGGTAGAAACATTCTCAACCTGGTCATTACAAACATGGGAGACTGATACCCTACACCAGTAATCAACTCCTCATTGGTTAGATCTGACCACAAGTTAATCACAGTCAATATCCAAATCCCACCCACACTCCACATGAAGGAAACCACAGTAAAGAACTTCTCCAAAGCCACTTTTGAGCTTCTAAAGACAGAAGTGAAAAACTTCACGTCATCCATGCAAAGGGGAATGGGTGCATAGCTGCTGAATCATACATCAAGGCACTGTATGAGCGGTTACACAAGTGCATGGATCGAGCCATACCAAACAGAACCAAGATCCTGTCCTCCAAAAAAAGGAAGCCAGTCTGGTCGCCCCCTGCCATTAACAAACTCTACAACAGAAGGAAAAAAACTGTTGCAGAAAAGGGTAAAGTCCCAAGACTGGAAAAAATCCCTTATAAATCTCAGCAAAAAACTGAGATCCCTCATCAAATTCTCCAAAGCTAGCTACAAAAACAAAATTGCTACAGATACTAAAGATAACCACAAGGAATTATTTGACTATGTCAAGAATCTGCATAACAATGCGCAGATGTGTTCTGAGCTACTGGACAACGGTACCACTTATACTGAACCCACAGATATTGCCAATATTTTGGCCAACAGGTTTAGTGCAAACCTTACCCCCCTTCACCCCCTAAAGGACCCATCCCAGTAGCCAAGGAATGCCAAATCCCTACTATCATAGTTGCACAGGTAGAAACCGCACTGTGCACAGCCAAAAATACATCTTCCATGGGACGTGATAATATACCTGGCTGTGTTCTACATGAACTACAAAGGGGACTGTCACCACCCCTGAGTGCCTTGTTCAACCACAGCCTCATGTCAGGCTTTGTCACCACTGAATAGCACACCATTACAATCATTCCACTCCACAAAGGGGGAGCGACTACTGACATTGGAAACTACCACCCCATCAGCCTGATGAGCCTGATCTGTAAGGCAATGGAGCACATCATTATGGACCTTCTAAATAGGGATATAGGAAACCTTCCAACCCTGGACCCCTCGCAGTTTGGGTTTGTGAAGGGCAGATCATGTCTGCTTAACCTGATAGACTTCTTCAAATCTGTCACCAGAGCAGTGGATGAATGCAAGGTAGTACATACACCCTACCTTGATCTAGCCAAGGCCTTCGACACCATCCCACACTCAGGGATCATTCCTAGACTCTCTAACTTAGGCATTAACCCCTACATCATAAGATGGGTTGCCAGCTGGCTAACGGACAGAACCCACATGGTAAAAGTAGCGGACTCCAAATCTGACTACTGGGCAGTAACAAGTAGAGTCCCACAGGGATCTGTTCTGGGTCCTCTCCTGTTTGGTATCTACTTCTCTGAAGTTCAGACCAACACAAAGGGACTCTGGTTTAATAAATTTGTGGATGACTGCAAATGAGGAGCTATTATTGATTCTCAAGCTGATGTAGACATCCTACAAAAAGGCCTCACGGAGACCAACGACTGGTGCCAGAACCATGGTCTTAAGCTCAATGCTAAAAAGTGCATTGTCATTCCCTTCAGGAAAAACACAGTGCCCACAAACTACAACATCGACGGTAGCCCACTTAACTCCCAAGGTGTAATAAGAGATCTAGGGACATGGGTAGATAGCAACCTCTCCTTCGACAACCATGTTGCCACTGTCATTAGAAAGTCCTTCTATGTGGCACACCTCATTACAAAAGGTTTCTCATCCAGGAACAAAGAAGTCATAATCCCACTCTACTCATCATACCCATTGTAGAGTACAATGCCCCATTTGGCATGTACCTCACTAGACACCTACAACAACTGGAGAGGCTACAAAAATTCTTCACAAAGAGGATCCTAGGACTCAAACACATGCCCTATATGCTAAGACTCAAAAAACTCCAGCTTTACTCCATGTCATATTGCCTACTTAGAGGCAATCTCTGCTTGACATACAAAGCCATGTCTGACCCAGTGTTGCTAAACATGCTTCATCTGAAAAAGTCTCAGTCGCTCCGCACCACATGTTCCAAAGACTTCACTCTCATCACCACAATAAACAGAACCTGCTGGAGAGACAGGTTCCTAACCCAGAGACTTCCCATACTCTGGAATAAACTCCACATTCATGTCAAGCAGAGCATTTTACTAGCCCTCTTCAAGAAAAATCTTGACCAGTGGATGGGTAACAGGAAATTCACCCCAGGGATCATTTCAACAGCCTTGCTCGATAGGGGCACAAGGAACTAACATCCGGCAACAGGATGGCTGGGAATATTTTTAGGCTAGGCTTCTATTGGCTCCAGGGCCAGTAGCCTAGTACTCACCTATGAACCTAAGCCTATATGGAGTTTACATGTTTGCATGGTGAGTAGCAGCACTAATTACATAATCATGCCATGCACCACATCTTAAACCTATACAAATGCGTTTCATGGCAGGGAAAAATGTTATAGGCCAGGAAGCCATGTATTGCTACACAGAGAGTGAACCTGTCACCATTACAGCTATCTAGGTCAGCAGGATTGGGTGGAATGCCACAATGATTATCAGAGTTTATTGTATAGTAATTTATATGTCCCAAATGCAGTACAGGACAGTGTATACAGTGTAAAGTAATGTGAAAACCCATTCAAGCCATTCTGTACAAAAGCTGGGTAAAGGATCTGTGAAGGTACATGGACTGTCATTTAAAATAAACAGTCAGGGGAAGTATTTGTATTATATAGGGACATACAGATGAATTGTGGGCATGAACAGAGGGGAAAATGCACAGCTGAAACATTGTAATGTACATCAGATGAGGGCATGTAAATGGAAGACAGTTGTAGCAGAAACACTAATCACATATGAGCATGGTACAGTACGGACTTCAAAGTAAAAATGTATATCATGTGACTATCAAACAAGGTGACATAACAATGAGGAATATATCTTTGTGAGATGAGCATCCTAACATGAACAATGGAGAGGATATCTATCAGGGATGTAATATACAATTGGGGTTGGGTGCATATTGTGAAGGTGTGCAAACTGACATGCCTGAATATGTGTAATGTCGGCAGAGGTCTCCTAAAACTGGGACACAGTTACAGGTCCATGGACAACAGTAAAAGAAGCATGCACAGTCATGGACAATATCAGAATAATACCACCAGTAGTACCATGTCTCTGACAGAACACATGTGATGCTGAGTGATCATAGATGGTTTTGCATGAACACACTTGTACAACTATTAAGACATGTCAGCAATTTATAACAGTAATCAGGCATACCGTCCTGACACTGTAACATCTGCTGGAGGTGTTTGTGACATTATAATAAATCCAGGCTAGTTAACTAGTGCATTGCATATATATGACATACTCCATTGTCATGAATGTAACCCATGCCATCAATGTTGTCAAACAGCTATGTATGTACTGTGTGCATAACCAGAACAGGTATCCCACATGCAGCTGGTTCTGCACCACCAGTTAGTAATGTTTATACAATCTCGGGAACTTTCTAGACAAAACACATGAGTTACATGCTACCCTCTCCCTGTACTACCCAGACATAGCAGTCTTAACAGAAACCTGGTTTAAACCCCACATAAACAATTATGAAATCATAAACCCTGGCTACAACATCCATAAACTGGACAGAATACAAAAGTGAGGTTGAGGACAAGCAATAATATATAAAGACACAATTAATCTGGAGAAATACAAATCAACCCTCCAGACTTAAAAAACACCAAGCTACTAGCCTCCTGCCTAAAAATCAACCAAAATAAACACACAGTATTTTTATCAGTATAAATCCGCCCAGCAACAACCGATCTGTAATTGAAAACCTACACTCATGGACATCCATCACATTTAGACAAGAAACCATAATAGCAAGAGACTTCAAAACTAACTAACAAACTTATTCTTCAGAAAACCCTTCCAACTACATAAACTTGTATGGTTTCACCCAAATGATACACACACACCAACTAGGGTAGACAAGCAAAATGGCAGTCATTTCTTGACTGGACCCTAAGCAACAAACTCTCACTAGTCTATCACTCAGGATGTCTCCCAGACAGCCTAAGTGGCCACCTACCAACATACCTCCTGAGGCACCATAACTGTTCCACTGAAAATGTGATATACAAGCAAGTAAGCAACAAAATAAACTTTTCCAGTGATACTTTTAAGTTACTTCTCCACAATTGTGACTAGTCACTCCTAAAATGTCTCCATTAGACTCAGCTGTTCAATAGCTTAACAATAAACTTCTGAATATTCTCAACAGTCTAGCTCTTATCAGGAATGTTATAACTAAAGCTAACTACTGTCCTTGGCTAACTAAAGAAACCAAACAACTACTAAAACAGATAAATTCTGGTCCCAGTATCAGGCCAACAAAAGTAAAACCTCCTTTGATAACTATTGTTACATAAGAAATAAATACAAAAAACAAATCAAGAATGATACAAACATTTTCTATACCAGTATACAGCACAAACACCAAAACAATCCACAAAAATTCTGGGGTATCATTAATCAACTTTTACATGCAGGGCAAACCTCAACCCCAACCCCCAATACCTCTAAAGCAAAAGAAAGTATAGCTTCCCAGTTAAAATCTTTCTTTACTAACTTTATACTCTCACTCATAAAATACAATAACACTACTTCACTAGTCACCCAACCTAGAACCAGTGTTACTCGTTTTACTCTTCATCCCACCTGTTCAAACAGACAAAATCAAAAAAAAAATTGTTAAACTAAAACTCACATCATTTGCTGCTGCTCAGCTACTAAATGAATACCTCAAGTTAGCAGCTAATGTCATCTGTTACCCTGTATCAATCTTGTAGATACTTTTCTGAACAATACATCCCTAAGATTTGGAAAATTGTCTATGTAATACGTCTCTTCAAAGGTGGTTCCTCACTAGAACTTACCAGTTATAGATCAATATCCATTCTAGCACTTCTTTCAAAAATTTTGGAAAAATGCATACACTCTCAATTATTGTACCATCCCCATTAACTAAAAATCTCCTAACCAGTTTCACAACATGGCTTTCGACCCAGACACAGCACCACAACTGCCCTATTAAGTTTCACCACCACTGTAAATCAACTCAGAAATGACAGGCAACTTGTCTCCTCAATCTTTCTAGACATGTCTAAGGTATGTGACACAGTATCCCACTAAAAGTTCTTATATGAGCTTGCGTCCCTTAACATATCTCAAGAAACCATCCTCTGGTTCTACAGCTATCTTTCTTATTGCCAACAGGCTGTGAAGTGGCAAAATGATCTCTCTCTCCTACTATGAGTACATGTTGGTGTTCCACAAGGCTCAATACTAGGACCACTTCTCTTTACTATCTTCACAAACAAATAACACATCACTACCAGCCATGCCACTATCATCCAATATGAAGATGATTCCACTGTAATCTGTGCTGCACCCACCCTGCCACAGCTTCAAGAAATTACCCAAAAATCCTTTTCTGCCATTGAATCTTGCCTATAAAATCATCAGCTCATTCTAAACCCTAACAAAATAAAATCAAAGTTTTTCCTTAACAACCGTAATAAATCCAAAACCTCACTCAGCACTTTAGGATCATCTCATCTAACAACACATGAATTGAGCAAGTCTCAGAACCTAAGCTATTAGATGTCACCATTGCTAGCAGTTTGAGATTTTACAAACATGTATCACTTGTCATTTAAAAAGCCCACATAAAAGTAGGTTCTCTCTATAAAATTAAGCCTTACCTTACCAACTCCTCCAGACAAGCTATCAGCAGGAGCCACCTATTATCTGCACTACTATATGACTCCACTATATTGGCAAACCTAAGAAAATCAGACCTAAACAAGCTTAATACATGTTACTACAAAATCGCCAAAGTCACTGCAAACCTACCTCACAGAACTCATCACTATGTTGCTCTCTGACAACTAAAATGGCTAGAGCTATCTAACCTCCTATCCCTCAACCAACTTATGCTAATCCATTCTGTCATATATCAACCCAATAAATGTCCAGCCCTCCAAACCCTAGTACAAACCAACACTAATAAAAGACAACTAAGATCCTCTAATAAACTACTAAAAGTTTCTAAATCCAATAGCAGCTTTAGGGACTCCCTTTATTCATATCATATCTCTAAAGCATGGAATTCCATCCATGCAAATATTCTTAATACCAGTAACCCTACTTTGTTCGAAAATATGCTTAAAACTCATCTAAATGACAATTGGTTATGCTCCTTTTCATCCCCAGACTGAGCTTCTAATTTTACTTCTCTATTTCTCCAACACTTTTTTATTCTGCTTTACTTCTACCCTTGTCAAATTCCCTAGTCACCCCTAGGTCCTCTCCAAATCTCTCCAAACACTGACCACAGCTATACTTTTCTCTAGATTTCTATTCATCCGTCTTTTGATACTTGCATCCACATTTTGAATGAATTCATATTTCTTGTATTTCTCAATGTTGATGATCTGATTTCTGCAAACTAATTTTTGTATACCCCAGTATATATCCATTATTTAATTCTGTGTAAAATTAATATTTGTCTTAGTTTGATCCTACAACTATGTTTGTACTCTTTTGATCCAGCAACTATTGTAATGATTGTACCCTGTCTCAGATTGTTTTCTGTAATGTTGAACTTTTTAATATTATATTCTTTTTTAAATATTATACTTTTATATGTGGAGCTTTCCTTTTCCAGGCCCCCACTGAAAATTGGCTACTAGCCCAGTCAGACCTTCCCAGTAAACAAATGTCAAATAAAAAATAAATAAAATAAAAAAAGAATACCTAGGTATGGCCAATAAGATGCGTGGCAGCTCAGTGTGACAAAGGTGTCACACTTCAGTTACATTCCACTGGAAGATGTGTAGTGAGGTACATGAATAATGGTGCATTGTACTCAATTATTGGTATGATGAAGAATGTGATCTATGGAGCTATTATGGCCTTTGATGTAGATGTCCTGCACATACTCAGTAGTTGTGTTACATACAAGGGAGTCCTCATCACTGTGGCCACATGTTCATGGACATTCCACATACCATCTAACCCAGGACACGGGTCATATACCAATTGGTCTGCTTATAGAGTGTGATGTCTATATTGTCCTTGGTTTGTGCATTTGTTTTCATAATGTAACAAATCCCCTGTGTTTTTGCTTAATCTTGTGTGTTGTCATGGCTGTGGCAGCAATTTTTGTTCTGTGTTGATACTGTCTATATTATACTAATATCACAGTTGGAGTCAATGATTGCTCACAATTTGTAGCCCCCTGACAACTGTTTGGATACAGAATATGTATGTCATTTGTGACATCTGTAACTTAAATAATGGACAGGAAAGGGCCTAGCCTAGCCCTGATGTACAAACCTGATCAATGGACAAGAAATATATGTTACTTCACACATTTCAACCTATTTAGATGCCATGTATGAGATCCAATGGTCTACCAACTTAGTCATATAGGTATTTATGGCCACATCTGATAGTCCTGAGTGAATACCTCAGTGTGGATTGGTGTCAAATGCCTTGGCCTGACCATGTTCCACAGGATGATAGTGTTCTCATCATACTTACCCTTGATGACTTCTGTCAGGATATCTAACAGATGTAAAAGACATGGATTTAGCATTAAAAACTCACACGTCTGTTGCACACAGCTGGGATATTACTAGTGTCCATATTGAAAAGATCTATGATTTCTCACTAAGAAAATACAGGTCCTACAAACCAAGCCATGACATATGTGGATAGACTGAAAGCCCCTTCACTGTAATCTGTATCATATAGGATAAGTTGGCTTGTACCCAGCCTACAGGCCAGTCTCTGACCATGACCTAATGGGAATACTGCACATCTGCAAATCAGCTGTAGCTTATGACATCAGCAGTGTTTGGTGAGGAGAAAATGCTAACAGCAGTGTCCCACATGCTAGTGTAAAATGCTCTCTCTAATGTCAAGCAAGTGCACAACACACACACACACACACACACACACACACACACACACACACACACACACACACACACACACACACACACACACACCAGTTGACTGCAGTGAAAACAGAACTCATACCTAAGTGCACTGACTAGAGAACTCTATACTTAAGGCAAGCGGCAAAACTCAAGACTGACTGCAACAGACAACACTTTAGAGCTGATGACATCACACACAAGTTGACTGCAGTAAGATTAGACCTCCTACCTAACTAAAGGCACAGACTGGAGAACTCGGTAGTTTATGTATATGCCATGGCACCATTCTGACTTTATGAAGGCTGGAGGGCAACTTATAGTGGATGGTATCAGCAGTGGATATAGGGAGGCCAGCATGAAATGGATGTGTATACATGTGCAAGTGTCAAAAAAAATGGCAATCTATGGAAATGGAGTGGTAACTGCAGGATACACACTTATGCACTTCTGACTACACACACACACACACACACACACACACACACACACACACACACACACACGCACACACACACACACACACACACACACACACACACACACACATCTCCCAGATGACTGCAGTGAGAACAGAACCCCTACCTCTTAGGTTCATAGGTGTTTACTAAGCTTAACAACCACAAGGGTTTTTGAAGCCTAGCCATGCATTCCAAATCTGTGACGAGTTCAGATACCCTTGATAAATGTAAGCATGGGCATTGGAGATGAACCATTTACAGGTTACTTGATTTGTATCAGAGACATAGGTGCCAAACCAGAGATGAATTTCCAGTTTCCCATCCAATTGTCCAAGTTGCACTTGAATTGGATTAGGGAGAAACTGCTTTACATTGATGGAGAGCCTGTTCCGTAAACAGGGTAGTCTCTGGGATACGTGCCTATCTCTCCAGCAGGTCCTATTTATATCACAGGCAAGGTTTAAGTCTTTAGAATGGGTAATTCTGGTACTGTTTGTTTTGTGGATTGCAGGAGGTCCATCAGAGTGGGTCTGACAATGCCCTGTATACCAGGCATAGATCTTCCTCAAAAGCCTGTAGGAGAATACAGGGATAGGGCCTTGAGGTGGTCTGCATAGGACATATTACATATGCCCTGTATTCTGTTAGTGAGGAACTTCTGTGGACATGCCAGTTGTTGGATATTCCTGGTTAGGTACATACCAAAAGGGCATTGCACTCAATCATAGGTCTGATGAATGCCGAATACAGTGGAACAATGACTTCCTTGGTCTTAGATGCCATACCTTTGTTTGTATATTGCACAACATAGAATGAATTCCTTACCACTGTAGACACATGAAGATCAAAGGTTAGATTACTATCTATGTATGTCCCTAAGTCCCTGCCTACTGGGTCAACTGTAAGAGGTGTGTTGTCAATATGATAGTTACCAGGGATGGATGACTTCCCAAAGGATACTATTATGCATTTCTTGGCATTTAGTTTTAGTCCGTGACTCTGACACCAGTTGTTTGTGTCAGCACCTCCTGAAGGACATTTGTGTCAGTGTGAGATTCAATAACAGCTCCTAATTTGCAATCATCTGCAAATTTAGTCAGCCAGAGACCACTGACATTGGCCTTGACTTCTGAGAAGTAAATGCCAAAAAGGAGTGGTCCAAGTACTGATCCTTGAGGGACTCCACTTCTGACTGACCTCTTTGTAGAGGTGGAATCCCGGATTCTAATGTCCTGGGTTCTGTCTGTGACCCAGTTGGCTATCCACTGGGTGACATACGGGTTTGTACCTAACCTCTTGAGTTTGTCAACAATGCCCAAGTGGGGTATTGTGTCAAATGCCCTGGCCAGGTCAAGGTAGGTAGTCTGAATGATTTTGCCCTCATGCATTGCTTTGGTGGCCTTCTCAAAGAAGTCCACCAGGTTGAGTAGGTATGATTTGCCTTTTGTAAAACCAAACTGGATTGAGTCCAGTGTCTGGAGGTTTACTATATCTCTGTTAATCATCTCCATGATAATTATTTCCATGGCTTTACATATAAGACTAGTGAGACTTATGGGTCTATAGTTTCCAGGATCTGTAGATAGCCCACCTTTGTGTAGAGGAATGACTGTTGCCTTTTTCTATTCATGAGGCATGAAGCCTCTTTGGAGGCTAAAGTTAAATAGTAATTCCAGAGGCCCTGATTGGTCATGTCTCATGCTATTTATAAGGCATCTGGGCCTATTGATGCAGTGTTCTTGGTCTTAGAGAGAACATTAAAAATCTGTTCTCTAGTGATAGTAGGGGGAGTTATATTTTATGATATTTCCTGAGGGAAGGTTGAGGGAATGAGAGGAGTAAAGCTGGAACTGAATTTATCAGCCAGGAGGTTTTCTATGTCTTCTGGCTCAGTATAGGTGGTTCCATTTACAATGAGCTCTGCACACAATTGCCTTTGATGTTGCAGACATAGCTAAAGAATGCTTTGTGGTTGTCCTTGGCCAGGGAGGCCAAACTTACCTCAAATTTATACTTTAAGTATACAGACTGGAGAAATCAGGATTTAACCCAAGTGCCACATCACGTCTGACTTTTAAAAAGCTGTAGGACTACTTTTAGTGGATGACATCAGCAGTGGATGTTGGGGTGAAGATGTTGAGAGGCTAGCATGAAATGGATGTGTAGGTATGTGCAAGTGTTAAAAAATTGGTAATCCATGGGATTGGAGTGGCAACTTCAAGATACACACTTACGCTCTTCAAACTAAATACATACACACACACACACACACACACACACACACACACACACACACACACACCTTGCAGTTGACTGCAGTGAGAACAGAACCCCTACCCATCTAAGTACGCAGACAGGAGAAGTCAGTGCTTTACACCAGCACCACAGCACAAGTCTGACTTTTAAAAGGCTGCAGGACAACATATAGTTTATGACATCAGCAGTGGATGTTGGAGAGAAGATTTTGGGAGGTCAGCATGAAATGGATGTGTCGGTATGTTCAACTGTCAAGATATTTCAAGTTCTACATGTTACCAGACTGATGAGTATGTAATGTATATTATGTGCTGGTTGGTGGTTGTGTTCTAATGTGCAGGTATACTTGGAAATGGTAGTTACCTATCTCTAACAGCTCTACAAACTATATCCAAACAGGTGTCAACATTACTACAAGTATTTGAAAATCTGAATTTGTACTGTCATTCTAAAGATGTCAAGGTATATCACACATTTCTTATTAATTTATGTGGTGTAGCTGATTTATATATGAACAAGTACTGAGATCAGGGTTGCAGTGCATGGGGGAGGTAGCTCATGGCTTCATTGTAATATGTGACATATTCTTAGATAGGGCCTTCATTTTTTATGTTTACATATGTAGTTTCATAGCTTGAAGACTAAAAGGACAGTAAACAGAACTAATACATTCAATTATTTGCTTTGCATAGGGCACCACTGAGCAGCAGGTTTGCATGATAGATGTGATCTACACATTTCTCCTGCTTTTCCTGCTTGGGAGTGTGTAAGCAGTGTGCAAACATGAGGCTGATTGCTAAAATTGTGCAAGTTAGTAGTGAGTGGATGAAACACACCTGCTGCTTAGCTATATCTGTGGCAGCAGGGGTAACTGCATTGACACATTCCTTTTTCAGACCAGATGACAGAGGGTTCAAATCCTCACCATATATCCATTGCATATGAAACATATTATGACTAGCATAATCAATCATCACTTATTTAAAGTACCCCATGGACAAGTTTGCAAAAATTGGTGTAAACAATGTATTCATTGTTCTGCCCTGGATTTTTGAAGAACACTGAAATAAAATTATTTTTGGTTAATAGATGTAAGGATAAGTAAAGTATCAAAGGATTAAAATAAGAGGTACATAAATCATCTTTAATTAGCCAATACTCAAGTACTTCAATACCAGCATAATGGAGAATGTTTGAACGGGAAAGCTTTACATTAAATGCCTAAATATACCATCCCAATTTCATCTGACTGTCCTGTGTTACTTATGAAAAAAAATCTCTTGAATCATGCAACCTAGATCTAATGAATTTTAGTACTGGGGAAAGGAAGAATCTAAAAACACTGAAATTGATTCTATAAGTGAATCCCTAACTAAACAATCAGTCCACCGGGAGGTGTTACTGAGTTTTTTGTGCATTATGGGGAGTATATAAAATACTGACATTATGGATCATTTGCTTTTGACTCCTACTTTTCCAAAATCATATTTTCCTCTACTGCTAATTTTAAAAGTTCATCTATTTCCTGTGTACAATTTAATGTTGGTTCCCATAAACAGACCTAGAGGAAATTGCCTGTTGTACTTGCTGTTATTTCTTCAAAGTTTTTATATCAACATACATAACATTGGGCTCTATAACTACCCTCAGTCCCCTTGGAGTAATTTTAGCTGCCTTTAGTATATCTTCAAAGTTATTCAGACTGCTAGAATATAATCCTCTAATTGCTGTCACTAAACCAATTATTAACCCAAGGGATAAATATTGGCCTTTCCTATCCATCACACAATCTGACAAGCATCTTTCTATGGGCAACATAGTAAAAAGTCTGCTATGTTTATATAACCTACAAATATATTTCCTACTGTATCAGATATTACTAACATTAATAAGATCCCCACCCTATGAAGACTAAATCACTAGGATGCAGTAATTAATTTCCCCTCAAAACCCTTGAAATGCATCCTTCATAAAGTTATACTAAATTGCTTATGGCTCTGGTTTATAGATGCATGTTTTTTATGATTACCCACTGCACAGAAAGGGTTCCTGTCAGAAGACCAAAGACACATTTTATTGAATGCATCTTGGTCAAACTTCAAATGTTGAAAATGCAAAATGAAGAAGCGGCATTTAAGCGAATTCTTTCCATGGGAAAGAAGTCTCTTGGCTGCTTCTGTCACTTTGCCTTTTTTGGCACTGTGGTGCAATCTCGGAGTTGGTATATTTAAGTAGGGGGGGTGTGGGGGGCACACCCTCCACATTGGGGGTGTGGGGGTGAAGCCTCCCACTTTATGTAATGTTTAAATGTGTTTTGTTTTTTGTATTTTTTGGGGGGGAACAGCAATTTTTTTCCCTGGGAAAAAAATCGCTCTTCTGGTAGTTCGATGTGTTGTGAATTCGAATTTTTGAGTTCAATATAACAATATTCGGTCATTTGATCATTTGTTGTTATAATATAGACCCCACAGAAAGACCTGCAGTGCAACGTTCAATTTCAAGGCATCTGCTTAATTCTGTTAAGCTAAGTTTTTCAGTAAATCTACAAAATCATCAACCAGTTTTGGTAGAATACCTGCAAAAAACTCATCCAGGTACCAGTCTTTTTCATCTAGTAGTTCCTTTAGCATACAGGCTATATGTTTCCATAAAATGACCACATCTACACACCCACTTAGCCTTGTCCTCCCAAATAATTATTCCCCAATCTCTCTAAGTGATAGGTGACTCAAACTACTCATTAAGTAAATCTTCTGTATTACCTGCCTCCAGTATCAAAGATATTCAACAAGATGCCTTATTATTGTATATTTTATTTTAATCTTATTTAGTTCCTAAATTCCATATAATCTTCCCACCCATTCATGTCTCTATTTATTACTGAAAAAAAAAACAATTCCTCATTTGTCCTTTATAATATAAACTCCTGCTTCTACATAGATTATGAACAACATGAGATTCTTTATTCTTCTTATATTCTTACTCTTTCTAAAGTGCTTCCTATTTATGGAATTTAATGCTGTCTTCAATATTCAAAGCAATCCTTGCGAAAGACACTACCAGTTTACCCTTCACTTCATTGCCTCTGGTGTTATCCTGATTAAGACTCCAAAATCAAACACCTCATCCTAACTCAAAGGGTATAATTCATTGCCATTGTTTTATGCATAGCAGGAATTTGTAGTGTGCAACAAAAAATCTTAAGCCTAACAATGACAGTGGCTTATGCCAGAAGTATGTCATGGCACATCTGTTGTTGGGCAGCCAACAGCCTGCATGTGTCAGGAGCTAGCTGTGGAACTGTCTTCACCTGGCACCTTTTGTACAAATGTGGCAGTGGCTAGTGTTACCTCTGAAATGGTAGTTTCTTCAAATTTTTGGGCTACTCATGTGAAACAAATATAAAACAACATGGTGTCCCCAAACCTTCTGTTATCATTTAATTTCCTCATTCTGCTGAGTGTGTAATCCTGTGTCACTGCCTATGGTGTAATCCACCTTCTATGGAGCAGAACATCAGCCAATACACATTGTAGCTATGTCAACTCTCCTCAGGCTTTATCATAAATATTAGAGTTATGGCTACATCACTGACAGACATTCTGCTGTCAACATCAGCCTTCTGTGCTAAAGCACATTAACTGGTTCTTTCTAGTGCTGACACTGTGAAGACATATGTCATTATGGATGGCACAGTGGTACAGTGGTTTGCATTGTCACCTCACAGCAAGAGGCTCTCCAGTTCAATTCTTGGTTGGGGTGCCTTCTGTTGAGAGTCATATGTCCTCCCTGTATTTGTGTGGGTTTTCTCTGGGTGCTCCAGTTTCCTCCCACATTACAAAGACATGTGTCTGGAGCATTTCTCCCTGGGCCTCCATTGAGAATTGCCTCATTCCAAGTCAGACTTTCCTGGTAAACAAATGTTAAATAAATAAATAAATAGTAACATGGTTAGTGAGACCTGTTATAGATGAAATGATTTATCCAAAAGACATAATGGCTGCACTTTCAATTCAGACATGGTTGACTTTGTACCACACCTGATGTAGATGGTCCACTTGATGATGAGAAATGTTAAGAGTTATATGTGGAGAGATATTATGGCCAGTATGCCTCTGCACAACATTACTCCCTAACTTAACTCCACACTGCATATATGTGGTTGTTGCAGTGGCTTAAAAGGTCATAGGATCATAGGATCATAGGAAGTTACTAGACTATTGGCCCTGAGGCCCTTTCAAACCAAGCCAAGAATGTAGCCCATGTTCCAACAAGTCAGCACCCTATGCCACTGTCCAGCAGGGACATAAGTGGAATCCTATGGGTGTATTTTCTGTTCCTCATCCAATTATCCAGGCTGGACTTAAAAAGGGTTAATGAGGTACTCTGCTTTACATGGAGAGGGAGTCTATTCAAACCAAAAGAGGGAGTCTGTGGGACACAAATCTGTCTCATCAACAAGTCCTATTGATGTCTTAAACCAGGTTGAGGTCGCTTGTGTGGGTTACTCGAGTGGAGCTTGACTTGCAGATATCCAGCATTCCCATCATGGTGGGGTCTGAAATTGCTCTGTATGTCAGACAGAGGTCACCTCTGAGGAGTCTGTAGGAGACTGAGTAGAGGGACAGGTCTTTTAGCCTATCTGTGTAAGGTAGATGTTTGAGACCCTGGATTCTCTGGATGAGGAATCTCTGTGGCCTCTCCAGCTGCTGCATGTGCTTTGTGAGGTACATGCCAAAAGGGGTATTGTATTCAATAATTGGTCTTATAAGGGAAGAATACAGGGATGTTATGACCAACTTGTTCCTGACTGAGATACCCTTACTAATGAGGTGGGCCAAGTAGAAACTTCTTCGTACAACGGAGGCAATATGGTGGTCAAAAGTCAGTTTGCTATCAACCTGGGCTCCCAAGTACCTCATGACTGATTACGTTCTTAGTTCCTTATTATCAATGTGATAATTTATGGAGATGTCATTCTTTCCAAAAGGGATCATAATGCATTTTTTGGCATTCATTTTAAGGCCATGTTTCTGGCACCAGTCGTTTGTTTGGGGGAGACTCTCTTTGAGGATCTCCATATCACTAGGGGAATTGATGACAGCACTCAGCTTGCAGTCATCTGCAAACTTGGTCAGCCATAGCACACTAGATTTGGCCTGCACCTTTTAGAAGTATATCCCAAACAGCAGAGGCCCCAAGACCGATCCCTGGGGTACACTGCTTGTTATGGGTTGTCTACTTGAGGTGGCTTCCCCTAATTTGACTAGGTGTGTTCTATCAGTGAACCAGTTTGCTACCCATCTGGTAACATATGGATTGATGCCTAGTTGAGAGAGTTTATTTATTATACCTAAGTGGGGAATAGTATCGAAGGCATTGGCCAGGTCAAGGTACATGGTATGCACCGTCTTCCCTTCATCTATGGCCTTGGTGACTATCTCAAAGAAGTCAACCAAATTTAACAGGAATGACCTCCCCTTGACAAAACCCAGCTGTGTGGGATCAAGTGTCTGGAGGTTGCCAATGTCCTTGTCTATGAGGTCCATGATAAACCGTTCCGTGGCCTTGCAGATCACGCTAGTTACACTGATTGGTCTATAATTTCCTGGATTGCTGGATGCTTCACCTTTGTGCAAAGGGATGACAGTAGCTGTCCTCCACTCAGCTGGGACGAAGACGGTACTCAGGCTTTGGTTGAATAGGGTGCCTAATGGTGCTGCAAGTTCCTGCCAGGTACTGGGGATGTCCTGTTTTACTAATGGTGGGAACAGAGGAGTGAAGTTTTCACTGAACCTGTCTGAGAGCAGGTTGACTATATCTACAGGGTTTGTGTATGTGGTGTCTTTGACCACCAGTTCTGAGCAGATCTGAGTACATCCCTTGAGACATATGTGAAGAAGCCTTATGATTGTCTTTAGTAGATGTGGCCAGTTTGGATTCAAACTTTGCATTGGAGGATTTCACTAGTGCTCTTATTTACTTGTTCAGGCTAAGGAGAAATTGCTTCCAATTAGACAACTGCTCCTTCTTGGTCCTGGACAGCATTTTTTTCCTTTTATTTTATAGTTTATTTATTGTAGATGTTCACCAGACAGGTTTACTCTTCCTTGAGAATAAGAATTTCATCCTGTCTGGTAATCCTGATTCCATGCAGCTATATAAATGCTCATATAGTACTTTGGTGTAAGTTTTGATAGTATGCGCCAGTTTCTACGGAGGGTGTGGGCTCTGAAGCTGTTTATACCTTCCCTCAGGAGGTTGTAATCAGCTTTGGAGAAGTTTTTTGTTTGACCCTAGTTGGGGGGGGGGGGGGTTGGGGAGATGACTTTGAAAGTGACTGCTTTGTGGTTGGATACCAGGGATGATTTCACTATAGTGGTGCTGCAGTGGTTACTCATGTTGGTTAATATTGACAAAATCAAGGAATCTCTGGGCATTTGTGTTTTGGCATGAGTATTTCTTCCAATCTATGGTTGGATAGTTGAAGTTGCCCAGGATCAGGGTAAATGGTGGAATCTCGATAGATTCAAAGAGTTAGAGCTGGAGGCCTGTAGCTAGCTATGATTTGAATAGGAGTCTTGTCAATTGTTAACTGCACCTGGAGTATTTCCTGTGCATCATACTGTTTGACCAGCCTAGAGGTGTGTATGTTTTTTATATATATTGCAACTCCACCTCCTTTAGTTTTTATGCCCACAGCTTGGGGTCTGAATGACTGATAGCATTAGTAACCTGGTATGCCTGGGGTGCTCTCCACAGCTTTGAACCAGGTTTCTGTGACTGGACAAATGTCAGCCTCTTCCAGTGTTAAGAATGCTTGCAGTGAGTGCAGTTTCATGTTTAGACTACTAGCGTTTAGCAGCATGACCTTTAATTTACATTTTAATGAAATTTTCATGTTGGTAGTTTTGACCTAATGGCATTGCCTAAAAAAGGCACTATGGGGGAGGCAAGAGCATTTGCCAGGAACCTGAAGCCCAAGGAAAAGACATGCAGGCCATCCCTGGAAAAGCATTGTGGCTTGTCAGTCATGTCATCCCAGGCTGTCAAGTACTGGATCCCCATTGAATGACACCTGAAACTAAGTCAGTTGTTAAAGTCAATCATTTTCTGTTTGTATTGAGGAATCATTCTGGCTGACAGTAGAATGCTGCTTAAGGCTAGGGATATACATTCCTGGGGCACATACTCAGCAAGCTCTGTCATGTCTCTCTTCATATACTCCGGGGAGGTACATCTCAAGTCATTCTCTCCGACATGGACTATGAGAGAGTCATAAAAGTACCTGTTGAGAGACTTGAGTGCATTGGTGATATGGAGGATTCTGGCACCAGACAAACAAACTGTGATGTTCTCCTTATCCAGCCTGGTGCGGGGCACATTTGTATGTCTCACAATGGAGTCTCCTATTACTAATATGTTGGGTTTATGTTTAGGCCTTAATGGCTGTGAGACACAGGTGTGTGGACTATGTATGGTGTGTGGTGTGCTGGGCAGTGGAGTTTGTGTGTGTTTATGCCTCAGAAGTCACTTTTGTTTGGGTATGCTTTGGTTGAGGACCTCCACATATGTGGAAGTGTGTTCTATAGGTGTGGTTGGTGTTTGAGGTGTGGTGTTCATGTTGCCAACCTTCTCAGTGCCAAATATACTGGTTTGTGGGGGAGAGAACAATGACACTAGGTGCTTGATGTAAATGCATCTCTCTCTCTCTTTTTTTAAGTATGAAGTGAAGAGAGAGAAGATAATGCGATAATTCAAGGTTCAAAAGCTAAAGGGGTGGGGCTTTACTAAGTTCTCACTATAAGCAGTAGAATGACCTGATGTAAGATGACTAGGGGGAGGGTCCAGTATCAATTTATACTAGAGGTGGGCAACTCAAAGCCACCAAGACAAGACCACCAAAGCAACTGGGTAGATGGATGGGGAAAAAAACAGTTGCACAGATTGCACAGATATACTGTAAAACAGAAGTGCAGAAAACAGTTGAAAATAAGCACTTATCTTTTTCCAATATCACAGCAGAACAAATGGCAGAAGGCCTCTCACTGCAGCTTTGAACAGTTTAAGCAAATAAGTACAACTGGTTTAAAACACTGACTATTAATGGCAGAGAATCAGAAACCAGCCCAATTATCCAATCAAAAATAGCATTGTTGCAGGAATGCTTTTAGCTAGATGAAACCAGATTGATTCTTTCTGCCACAAATAAAACAGTTAGGCCTCTCTAGACAAAAGACTTCAATACAAGCTCAAAGGTCACAAACAGTAACAGATATTCAGCTCTATCAAACAACAAAAATGATAGTGAAATCAGTTGCACAGATTACACAGATATACTGTAAAACAGAAGTGCAGAAAGCAGTTGAAAATAAGCACTTATCTTTTTCCAATATCACATTAAAGCAAATGGCAGAAGGTCTCTCACTGCAGCTTTGAACAGCTTGAGCAAATACGTACAACTGGATTAAAACACTGGCTATTAAAGGCAGAGAAACAGAAACCAGCCCAATTGTCCAATCAAAAATAACAGTGTTGCAGGAATGCCAATACCCCCTCTGATGTTTCCAGAAGCAACCTCATCTATATCAAGGTCATTACCTCTTACAGAGAGAAAGCACTCCTCATGTAGTGTTAAAAATTGCAGTGTCAAAGGGCCACCACCTGTGCTACGGGGAATTGCAATCTGCCTAACCTTTGTCTTTACACATCCTAGCATGTCATTTCCTCCTTTCCTATACTATGACAAGGTGTTATTCCTTCCCACAACAGTATTAAGACTGATTCTATGTCTTAGCTCTCTCTCTGCCTTCTATGGGCACCCTTTGCCAAGGAGGCATTTCCTATATGTCCTCACAGCATCCATAACAAATTGATTCTACAGAATAAAACTGTCTTTTCTGTGTCTTGTTACCTGCTGCTGCAGCATTTTGTAATCTGCAAGCACATACTGGGCCAAAATTAAACCAGTCTTTTACTCATGACACTTATGTTTTTCTTGTTTCCTTCATTCAAATTAATAAAAGAAATTAGACCACTGCACTAAGGATTATTACAGATTTGTGCGTTTTCAATTATATGGGAAGTAGTTTGTGTCATTTTAGCCTGTACTATACGTGTTAAATCTATAGTGGAAACTGTTTCCTTCTGAGGTGTGGTAGAGGGTAGGGGAATGTATGTCATGAATTTGAATATCAGTTCAGGCTACTGTCAGCCTTTTCTCTAATCATTGGCTCTGTAAATTGTCAGCAGTAAGCACCTTTGCACATAGATATAGCAGTGAAAATGACACCATGCACATTTTCAATTATGTCATTTACTGGTAAAATATGGTAATTGTTTTTTTGATGAAATTTTCATGTTGGTAGTTTTGATCTCATGGCATTGCCTAAAAAAAGGCACTAAGGAGGAGGCAAGAGCATTTGCCAGAAACCTGAAGCCCAAGGAAGACAGATGCAGGCCATCCCTGGGAAAGCATCATGGCTAGTCAGTCATGTCATCCCAGGCTGTCAAGTACTGGATCCCCATTGAATGACACCAGAAACTAAGCCAGTTGTTAAAGTCAATCATTTTCTGTTTGTACTGAGGCAGCATTCTGGGTGACAGTAGAATGCTGCTTAAGGCTAGGGACATACCTTCCTGGGGCACATACTCAGCAAGCTCAGTCATGTCTCTCTTCATATATTCCAGGGAGGTACGTCTCAAGTCATTCTCTCCAACATGGACTATGACAGAGTCATAACAGTGCCTGTTGAGAGACTTGAGTGCATTGGTGATATGGAGGATTCTGGCACCAGACAAAAAAACTGTGATTTTCTCCTTATCCAGTCTGGTGAGGGGCACATCTGTATGTCTCACAATGGAGTCTCCTATGACTAATATGTTGGGTTTATGTTTAGGCCTTAGTGGCTGTGAGACACAAGTGTGTGGACTATGTGTGGTGTGTGCTGTGGTGGGCAGTAGAGTTTGCATGCATTTATGCCTCAGAGGTCTCTATTGTTTGGGTATGCCTTGGTTGAGGATCTCCACATATGTGGAAGTGTGCTCTTTAGGTGTGGTTGGTGTTTGAGGTGTGGTGTTCATGTTGCCAACCTTCTCAGTGCCAGATATACTGGTTTGTGGCTGAGAGAACAATGACACTAGGTGTTTGATGTAAATGCATCTCTCTCTCTTTTTTTTTTAAGTAGGAAGTGAAGAGACAGAAGATAATGAGGTAATTCAAGGTTTAGAAGATAAAGGGGTGGGCCTTTACTAAGTTCTCTCTATAAGCAGTAGAATGACATGATGTAACATGACTACGGGGAGGTTCCAGTATCAACTTCATACTAGAGGCGGGCAACTCAAAGCCACCAAGACAAGACCACCAAAGCAACTGGGCAGATGGATGGGACAAAGAACAGTTGCACAGCTTGCACAGATATACTGTAAAATAGAAGTGCAGAAAGCAGTTGAAAATAAGCACTTATCTTTTTCCAAAATCACAACAAAGCAAATGGCAGAAGGCCTCTCACTGCAGCTTTGAACAGCTTGAGCAAAAAAGTACAACTGGTTTAAAACACTGGCTATTAAAGGCAAATAAAGAGAAACCAGCCCGATTATCCAATCAAAAATAGCATTGTTGCAGGAATGCTTTTAGATAGATGAAACCAGATTGATTATTTCTGCCACAAATGAAACAGTCAGGCCTCTATAGACAAAAGACTTTACTACAAGCTCAAATGTCACAAACAGTAACAGAACCATAGCCTAATCACTCTGGATATCCACATTCCGCCCCCATGCCCAATCAAGGAAACCACCATGAAAAACTTTTCAAAAGCAAACTTCACATTACTTATGACCAAGGTGGAACGGTTCACAGCCCCCATGCTAAAGGACAATGCTGTCTAAGCTGCTGAAACCTTTACAAAGGCACTGTATGAGCATCTGCAGGAATGCATGGATCGTGCTATCCCAAGTAAAACCAAGACTCACTCCTCCAAGAAAAGAAACCAGTCTGGTGGACCCCTGCCATAAACAAGCTATACAACAGAAGGAGGAAACTAGTACAGAAAAGAGTAAAATCCCTAGAAGGAAAGAAATCCCTGATCAGTATCAGCAAGAAACTATGATCCCTCATTAAATCATCCAAGGCTAGTTTTGAAAGAAAAATTTCCAATGACTCCAAAGATAACCACAAAGTGTTCATTAGCTATGTCAAGAACCTTAGTGGAAACTCTCAGATCTGCTCTGAGTTAATGCAGAATGGCACAAAATACACTGAACCGACTGATATTGCCTACATTCTGGCAGACATGTTTAGTGCAAGCTTCACCCCCCTTTCACCCCCTAAAGGGCCCATAACCATACCAGAAGAATGCATGGCCCCATCAATCACCAACACACAGGTTAAAGCAGCCCTATCCAAAGCCAAAAACACAGCTTCAGTGGGACCAGATGGTGTCCCAGTTTGTGTCTTACGAGAGCTCCAAAATAAACTAACCCCTTACCTAAACACACTGTTCAAACTCAGCCTCTCTACAGACTATGTACCCACAGAGTGGCACACAACAACAGTTATCCCACTTCACAAAGGTGGTGCCACAACAGACCCCAAGAACTATTGCCCTATAAGCCTGACTAGCCTGGTCTGCAAGGCTATGTAGCGCATCATCATGGAACTCATTAAAAGAGACATTGGGAACCTCCAAACCTTGAACCCTACCCAGGTTGGCTTTGTTAAGGGCAGATCATGCCTCCTAAACCTGATGGATGTCTTTGAGACAGTTACCAAGGCATTAGACGAGGGAAAGGAGGTCCACACAGCCTACCTAGACCTCGCAAAGGCATTTGACACCATTCCCCATTCTAGTATTATAGAGAAGCTCACCAGCTTGAACATAACCCCCTACGTCACAAGATGGGTTGCCAACTGGCTAATGGATAGAACCCACATGGTGAGAGTTGCAGGCTCTATGTCCGACTGTAAACTGGTTACAAGTGGCATCCCCAAGGGCTCAGTTCTAGGACCCCTCCTGTTCGGTATATACTTCTCAGAGGTACAGGCAAGCATAGGAGGACTATGGCTGACCAAGTTCTCAGACAACTGCAAACTAGGCGCCATAATTGATTCTCTGGCTGATACAGACACCCTCCAGAAGGGTCTCACTGAGACGGATGCCTGGTGTCAAAATCATGGCCTCAAGCTAAATGCCAAAAAGTGCATAGTCATCCCCTTTGGAAAAAATAAAGTACCCGTGAACTATCACATAGGTGGTAGCCCCCTAAATACAGAAAATGTAATAAGGGATCTGGAGACCCAAGTAGATAGTAATCTTTCCTCTGGTAATCATATTGCCAAGGTGGTTAGAAAATCCTTCTATGTGGCCCACCTAATCACAAAAAGGTTCGAATCTAGAACAAAAGAGGTTATTGTGCCTCTCTACTCATCACTCATTAGACCCATCATAGAATACAACGCCCCATTTTGGATGTACCTTACAAGACACCTGCAACAGCTGGAAAGACCACAAAAGTACCTCACCAAGAGGATTACTGGCCTCAAACAGATGCCCTATGCAGCCCGACTCAAGAAACTCCAGCTGTACTCACTTGCATACCGCTTACTCAGAGGTGATCTCTGCCTGACATACAAGGCCATGTCAAACCCAGAATTGATGGACATGCTCCACCTAAAAAAAAAAAAAAACAAATCCCAGAGAGCCACACGTTCTAGAGATATAAACCTCACCACAACAATAAATAGGACATGCTGGAGGGATAGATTCATGTCCCAGAGACTCCCCATGCTTTGGAACAGGATTCCAATATACATCAGGCAGAGCCCCTCACTAACACTCTTCAAGACAAACCTTGATGGGAGGATGGGAAACAGAAAATTTACCCCGGGGATCACTGCAGTGGCTCTGCTGGACAGTGGTGCAGGGTACTAATGGCTCTGCTGGACAGAGGCACAGAGAACTAATCTAAGGGGGTGGCGAAAGTCAACACATTCTGGCTAGGCTTATAAATGCCCTTGGGCAGATAGCCTAGTACTTACCTATGAACCTATGAACCTATATTCAGCTCTAACAGTCAACAAAAAGGAGAGTAAAATCAGTTGCACAGATTACACAGATATAATGTAAAACAGAAGTACAGAAAGCAGTTGAAAATTAGCACTTCTCTTTTTCCAATATCACAGCAAAGCAAATGGCAGAAGGCCTCTTACTGCAGCTTACAACTGGTTTAAAACACTGGCTATTAAAGGCAGAGAAACAAAAACCAGCCCAATTGTCCAATCAAAAATAACAGTGTTGCAGGAATGCCAATACCCTCTCTAATGTTTCCAGAAGCAACCTCATCTATATCAAGGTCATTACCTCTTACAGACAGAAAGTACTCCTCATTTAGTGTTAAAGATTGCAGTGTGAAATGGCCACCACTTGTGCTAGGGGCAATTGCAATCTGCCTAACCTTTGTCTTTACACATCCTACCATGTCATTTCCTCATTTCCTATACTGTGACAAGGTGTTATTCCTTCCCACAACTGTATTAAGACTGATTATATGCCTTAGCTCTCTCTCTGCCTTCTATGGGCACCCTCTTGTCAAGGAGGCATTTCCTATATGTCCTCACAGCAGCCATAACAATTTGATTCTCTGGAATAAAACTGTCTTTTCTGTGTCTTGTTACCTGCTGTTGCAGCATTTTGTAATTTGCAAGCACATACTGGGCCAAAATTAAACCAGTCTTTTACTCATGACACTTATGTTTTTCTTGTTTCCTTCATTCAAATTAATAACAAAAATCAGACTACTGCACTAAGGATTATTACAAATTTGTGTGTTTTCAATTATATGGGAAGTAATTTGTGTTATTTTAGCCTGTACTATACTTATTAAATCTATAGTGGAAACTGTTTCTTGCTAAGGTGTGGTAGAGGGTAGGGGAATGTATGTTATGAATTTTCATATCAGTTCAGGTTACTATCAGCCTTTTCTGTAATCACTGACACTGTAAATTGTCAGCAGTAAGCACCTTCACACATAGACATAGCAGTGAAAATGACACCATGCACATTTTCAGTTATGTAATTTCTGAAGTATAGAAATACTTCTATGTGTTACTGGTAAAATATGGTAAATGTTCATCAGATCTAACAGAATTACATCAAGTACTGTGCTTTTTAAATAATTTCTACTTCTTCCAGATTTTGAAGCTTGTCTTCAGCTAGTTTACCCTTTTCACAGACTGTGATGATAACCATAGCCCAGTGCAATTTAGAGTCGTAGATTGAGGCCAACTGAGATTTTTGGAGGGACCAATTTAAGAATTTCTTAAGCGCATGTGGCTCATCTGTGCTAAAGTATATGAATCTCACTGCTGAGCATATGTGAGTGTGCTATTATTGGACTAAATGCACTCAGATGGCCAGCAGTGAGCTGCCCTGATGGACAATGAGCCCGTCAAATGCACAACTGCCAATAGCACCTGCAATGAGCTCATGACTGCATTAACTGCCAATAGTATCTACGAGCCTGTGAACATGCATAACTGCCAGCAGCACCTTCAATGAGCCTGTCAACATGCATAATTGCCAGTAGCACCTACAGTAAGCATGTGAACATGCATAGCTGGTAGTAGTACCTACAATGAGCCTGTGAATGTGCATAACTGTAAATAGCACCTACACTGAGCCAGTGAACTTGCATAACTGCCAATAGCACCTCAGTTGCGCTACGGTATGCTTTACCATCGGCATAGTAGTTGTGCATTTCTGGTACTACTACTGTCTATTTAAGCTGTAGCACAATGACTTTCCAGTAAGAATCAGTACTACTTAGTACAAAATAGGCCCATAGCCAAAGGAAAAAAAAATTCTAATGTTGAAATAATGTAATATTACAAAAGTTATTATGTGACCATCTTTAAAGTTTGCCATGTATTAACAACCTTTATCACATGTTAATAAAATCTGTGATAGAAGAAAAGAAAAAGAAAAATGTGTGTATGTGTCTGATGTCTATTCATGTGTGTGTGTGTGTGTGTGTGTGTGTGTGTGTGTGTGTGTGTGTGTGTGTGTGTGTGTGTGTGCGTGTGTATAATATATATATATATATATATATATATATATATATATATATATATATATATATATATATATAAAAAGATAGAAATAGCTATATATTAGATATAGATAGATAGTTATATATGGATATACCCTGGGATTCAATAAAGGTTTTATTCTATGCAGGAATAGTGTAACAGCTCCTGCACGGAAAATGTCTGCTGAGTGATCCACTAAACAAGCCTGGGGATGTGCACTTGCCTGCCAACACTATTCTGCCACAAACATGACTGGATTATGCTAATGACCTGATTTTCTGGTGAAAACCATGCAAATGAGGTCAATTAGAGATCCAGTAAGCAGGCAGGCATCCGTGGCAGAATAGTGTAGCTTGCAGAAATGTATTCAGCTAGTAGCCGAATACATTTCTGCAAAAATCAAAATGGAGGCAATCCTTAGACATGCCAATGCCAAAGGCATGGAAAAGTGTTGCAAAATTATAAAAATAAAAGTTGTTCTTTTGGCCGATCTCGGCTGTTGAAGCATAGAGCAGCAGGGTGCAAACAGGATTGTGTGGAAAATAAAAAGAAAATGTGAAACGGCAAATTTAATTGAAATCTCCATTTTGCCATTATAATCTATGGAATGCAGAATCAAAACAATAGTAAGGAGCAGGAAAGTCTCTGGTGTAGTCCTGTAACTAGGGACTAAGGCAGTGGGGTATGCTAATGAGGGAAATTTGCTAACTCACAAAAAGGAGACAAGTGCCAAACTGCACCTAACCATGGAGAAGCTATAAGGCAGTGGTGTAAGCAGAAGAAGCAGCTGACATGAAAAGAGGATGTGTCATGCTTGGTGTAAGCACACTGGAGCTTCACGGCTCCCATTTGAGCTTAGCTAAGCAAAGCCAAGCAATGGAGTGTGTCTCAGGCTGTATTGGCTTACTCCATGAAATGAAGAGCACGTTTGTATCCAGGGAAGGACCATATCTGCTTCAAAATGAAATAGCAGGACTGTTTACATTTGGGCACCATGTTTGTGCGGCACACCTCGGGGCTTAAAAGGGGCAGAAATGGGAAGCGAAAAAAAGGGAAATAACAGAATAAAAGCAATCAAGTACAAATAACATAGCTATCAGTTAGCATGCATCATAGTCAGCCAATTATAGAGGCAGCATCTGCAGCACAACAGTATAAACGATGCAAACACCTTTCAGTCTGTTTTTTCCCAAAAACTCTGCAGCATTGGTGTACACATGCGGGGGAATTTTAACCAATAAAATGTTAGGGGCTGCTGTTGCTTTGATACATCAGTATGAGCTAAAGGCTAAGGTGGTGAGGAGGATAATGATGACAACTGCCCCAAACTGAGGAGGAGAAGATTGTTTAGACCCAGGGTAACCTACCAGGGGCTACATGATTTGGAGAAAGTAGAGCGCTACAGGGTGGACAGACACATACTTCAGCAAATTATCTAGCTGTGCTGGCCTCAACTCAGACCCAGAGCCAACAGAGGGGAACTCATCCCAGTGGATACCAAGGTATGTGTAGCCTTAATAATACTAGCTACAGGTACTTTCCGAAGACGTACTGGGGACATGATGGGGGGTTTCACAGGCATCTGGATCCAGGGTACTCCACCAGTTCCTGGATGCCATGCTACCACATGCTGGTGAGTACATTTACTTCCTCAACACCCGTGAGGAGAGGACCAGCAATATGAGTCTCTTCCACCATGTAGCAGAATACCCGGAGGTACTGGATGTGATAGACTGCATGCATATCCACATCAAAGCACCACCCGTTGAACAGGGTAGGGGCTACATAAACCGCAAGGGCTTCCCCTACATCAACTGCCAGGTTGTGTGCAATGCCCAGGGCATTATCATGAATGTGTGAACTGGCAGCCCTGGAAGCTATCACTACTCCCACATCTGGCATTCATCATAGCTGTACCAGGCATTTGCCATTGGGGACATCCCATATTGCCATCTGGTGGGAGATGCTGGCTATGCACTGGTGCTGTGGATGATGACACCCATCAGAAATGCACATACGCCCACTCAAGAACCCAATAATGAGGCACACACACAAACCAGGATCATTATAGAGTGTATGTTTGGGATGCTGAAGTCATGGTTCCTCTGCCTTGACATATCTGGTGGAGCCTTACAGTACTCTCCAGCCACATATGCACACATATGTGCCATGCTACACAATATAATCCTGTTTAAACAGCTGCATTAGGAACAGCATGGGGAAGGGCCACACAGCCCCTCACCTTTGCCAAGGTCCCCACAGGCACAGAGGGACTCAGAGGTGGAAGCCCCTGAGCCTGCTCCTGTAGGCAGACGAGGCATGTCCAATATGCTCAGGCCTTGGCAAAGAGGCAATGCAAAGGACACACACTGACACTGTAGGGACCCAGGGGCTGACACCTCTCTCTGACTCACACACAGTAAAATGGATGTCACACACATTACACTAACTGCAGCTTACTCTGTATAGGCAGTTTACTGTGTGCATCCAACAGAGTCAGCCCTCACCTACCATCCCCATAACTGCAGAAGGCACAAGGTAATCAGTCCTCTAAACAATAAATGAATGGAGTAGTATCTTCTTCTAGCATATCTATGGTATTGCTGCATGCATGCAAAGGAATGGGGTGGCCTACTGGGGTAGCAGCAGACAGCAGACAGCTATGTGGGATACCAGGAAATGTTTGACCAATATTGGCTTTCCCACACTATGCAGAATTATCCAAGGTGACAAATCCCACTGCAGCATATGTGGGAGGCCAACTAAGGGGGGCATAGGTCACATGCATGGATGTCAATGTGGGGATCCCATACTCACCCCTCAGACTCACCCAGCAAGTCAGCTGTAGAAAGCCATAAAGGATTATCTGGCAAAGGCACACAAATGGTGGCAGTGATGGAATACCCCTCTACAGACTTACACATTGATATCGCAGCAGGCCTTCCAGTTGCAGTAAGGCTCTGAAGGATAAGAAGTCTGAAACTCAATTGTATGTCATTACAATCTAACCTGTGGCCTCTAGTGATATGCCTCTATTCTCCAACTCAGGGCACAATACTATGCTAAATGGAACCAAAATGTAAAGCCAATATCAGCACAGTACGTGAAAATGTGTACCATTGACAGGTGTGCCCCCTCCACACCCATATTCCCATATAAATGCATTTACATGTAGGTTTGTAGTGTAATAGCAGCAGAGCACACATTGCCAGGGCTATCCCAATCAACATGATAACTTGTTGCATGTACACAATATGCAGGGGTCAGTGGTCTACATATATATATATATATATATATATATATATATATATATATATGGAAAATACTGTCAGGATGTGGCCAGCACTTACTCCTGGCTGTTGCGTCTTAGTGACCTAGGTACAGTACTGTGGTAGACAGGGCCATGTACCAAGAATCACAGTGCCAACTATTTTGCATGTCAGCCACACCTATGGTGGGAGTTGTACACACTGTCCAGATGTCAATATCCATTACTGTCAGTAAACTGGACAGGTCATGGACAGGGGGCCACACATATGAACAGTACATAGGTCGGAGTAACCTACACAGTGTCTGCCATGCCTGCCACATGTACAGACATTTTGCAGAATGTACAGAGGTTTGCATTATATTTGTGATGTCTCTATCATGAAAAAGTGGTTGTGTGGCAAATCATTGGCAAACCACAAAGTCTAAAGTCAGAAAATAATGATGGATTGTAATGTTTCAGACCTCTCACCCTATAGAAAACACATGGCAATGCAACATATGTCATTGTATCACCCTTCTAGGTTTGTAAGGCCAATAGTTAAAGTAGTCCCATATGTAGGCCTTTGTCACTTAATTACTTATGGCTTTGTCCAGATGTCTGGTTATCATACGTTGAGAGGTATGTTGCCTAGTAGAACAGCAGGTACCTGAAGGTCAGTGTACTGGCAGGTCAGAAAAGGCTGCCACCTCACTGTGTCAGCACTGGCAACATGTCACTGGCCAACAGCCATACCCCTGGAATGGCAGGTTGTCAGAGAAGGAGCACAAGTATGCCATGTATATCTATTCTGCTTGTCCTAACATTGCATTTGCCTGCAAAGTATTTGCAAAACAAGAAAAGGTAGTGTCAAAACATCAGTGGCAGACAGTGGAGAAGCAGGTGTCACACCAATAACAGAAAGCAAGCAAGTAACAAACTGGTCCCCCAACTGTCTATGTATGGCAGAACAGTATCAACACCCTGTTCCCATTTGTGGCCCTTCATCTGACTATCATATGTGGGCCTGTCCAGATGTCAGACATAGTGACAGTTTGACAGCTAGGCCAATATGTAGCCACATAATAACATTGTAATAAACTATCTGAGGACCCCCTGCAGATGTAGTGGTGCAATGATGGACAGCCTGCCAAATAGGTAAGCTCAGAGGTGTTTTGTCCATAACCTTGGGTGTGATGTTATGGCATTTACCATGCTCACACCATAATTACAAATACATAACAGCAGACACTGTGGGCAAAGCCTGTGACTGGATTACAGAAGGATAAAGACACACACAGGAGGGGGAAGGAAACCACTGGCCAGACAAATGGAAAATGTGCACACCAGAGCACATTTTACAGTAACATAGGTGCCCTGCAGTGTATGGAGTCAGTAAGCATCACCTGCAAATACACAATACACACCCACATAAGTGGAGGTCCACAGCAAATAAACCCCAAAGTAAAGTACACCTAAGAGGCAAAAACACATGAGAACTTCCCAAACCTACACACCACAGACCACGCATACACCACACACCAGGGTCCTGCAAACACTAAGACCTTACCATACACACAACATATTACTCATAGAAGACTCCACTGTGAGACACACAGATGTGCCACACAACAGGCAGGATAAGGAAAAAGTCACAATTACTTGTTTGGCAGGTGCCATAATCTGCCATATTATACATGCACTCAAGTCACCCCACAACAGATACAGGTATCACACTAGCCTGGTCCATGGTGGTGTGAATGATGTGAGAAGTACCTCATGGACTATAGAAAGACAGACATGATGCAGCATGCTGAATATGCGTCCCATGCAGGTATGTCCCTAGCCGTAAGCAGCATCCTGCTGTCACTCAGAGTGATGGTTCAATATGAACAGAAATTGACTGTCAGTAACACCTGACTCACTTACCTTTGCCACCCCAGGGGGATCCACTGCCTGGCAGCCTGGGAAGATATGAGTGAACAAACACACTGCCTTGCTACAGATGGCCTGCATCAGTCTCTCATGGCCTACAGGCCTCTGGCAAAGGCTCATGCCTTACCCATAGTGCTGTTGTAGGAAGTGTCATGGGATCCATACTAACAACATAACACAGTCAGGCAGACCATGCCGCTAAATGCTAGTAGCATACCTCTCAACCTCGTAGAGCAAGAAATCTGGACAAAGCCATACATAATGGTGGGATACAAGCCCAAATACAGGGACACTTTTGAAATAATGCTTTCATAATGTTAGAAAGGTGATGGAATAACAAAGGAGGTGTGCAGTAACATGGATGTCACGAAGGGTGTGAAGTCTGAAACTCTAATGTTAGGTCATTATTCCCTGACTGCAACCCTGAGTGATTTGCAATAAACTTGCTAGAAAACCACAATGTTAAGTAAAACTGACCAGATATATGAGGCATGAATCTGGATAATCTCTGAGAAGCTGTACAGTTGAGAGGTATGGCCACACCAGGATATGACCTTCCAGGTAAGAAGAATGCTGCACAACCAGGAGTTCCCCAGCCAGTATATCACCAAGGTGCTGGACCTTTTACACAGCTTCAGCAGTCAATCGGCTGTAGCCATACCTCCCAGCTGGTTGGTCTGTGCAAAAATGTCTAGCCTTTGCCTCTTAATATTGGTCTGGGCATCATCCATCTTGAATTTCACTGTTAAATAACTGTGATGATCTGATAATATCTGTCAGTAGGTAATGACACAATACGTTGCAGTGTCAACCATTACATAAGTCAGAAAGGGTCTGCTAAAACAAACCATATAACTCAAGCAACTCATACATTAATAAGAGCAATAGTGACAGTATCCCTCTATGTCTGGGCCATTGTTTCCCCATATTGGCAGCCTATCTCCACATATCCTGCACAAACAGGTTGCAATGTATGGCTGTAGCACACAACACCCCGGACTGGAGTTGCAACTATCCCTGGAATGGATTCCCACACTTACTATAGAAGGTGATACTGGGAATGCTCCTACACTTAGAGAAGTAAGGCCCTTGTCTGAAACCACAATGGACTATATATAAATGTATTGTGCAGTTGTCTTTGTATACACACAACTATGTACACCTAACTGTCTCCACATGGACACCCATCAGACAGGATTACGCACAGCCAGCTGTAGGTGGCCCATATGTGGTAATTGTGCATCTGTTGTGTGTAATTACACTCACACACACATATATATATGCAACACATTACAATCTGTCAAGCATACACACACACACACACACACACACACACACACACACACATATGGGGAAGAGAGAGACAGACAGTGACAGAGTGAGACACACAGGGAGACACACACAGAGTGAGTCATACACAGGGATACCCTGAATGGCAGAGAGTGATGTCCTGCTGCAGACAGTTGCATAACACTTGTAACCACTGGCATGTGCCAGCATGAAGATGAAATTCATTGTCTCATGGTATTGATGTGGACCTGTAATATCATATCACGTGTGTGTGTGTATGTGTGTGTGTGTGTGTGTGTGTGTGTGTGTGTGTGTGTGTGTGTGTGTGTGCGCGTGTGTGTGTGTTTGTGTGTGTATGTGTGTGTCTGTAGGTCTCACTATTATGATGCCTTACCCACCCCGTGCATTTCCCATTACCCTAGTTCATAATATCTGCTGATGTCATTCACTGTAGAAGTACCTTTGGACTAACCTCAGCCCTATAAGCTCTGTGGTGTGTGCAGAAACTGCATAACACTATAGTACAAATAGCTAGTTAGGTAGGGGTTTTGATCTCAGTCCTAGAAAATGTAAAAGTGTGTGTGTGTTGCAGGTTATAGATTTTCATCCCATTCACACCCAGTACACTTTCCATTCCCCTACTTTAGCAGTCCAGCTGATGTCAGTATCCTTAGAAGTACCCTAGGGCAGCCCTAAGCTCTATAAACTCTGTGATGCATGCCATAACTGTGTAATACTATAGTACAAATACCTACTTAGTTAGGGGTTCTAATCTCAGTCCTGGTAAATATAAAAGTGTGTGGGTTTGTAGGTTGCATATTTTGAGCCCATTCATACTCAGTACACTTCCCATTGCCATACTTTACTAGTCCTGCTGATGTCAGTCACCTTAGAAATACCTTAGGGCAGCCCTCAGCTCTATAAGCTCTGTGGTGTGTGCGATAACTGCATAACACTGTAGTACAAATACCTACTAAGGAAGGGGTTCTAATATCAGTCCTAGTAAAAGTGTGTGTGTGTGTGTGTGTGTGTGTGTGTGTGTGTGTGTGTGTGTGTGTGTGTGTGTGTGTGTGTGTGTGTGTGTGTGTAAGTGTCTGTTTGTAAGTTAAAGATTTTGAGCCCATTCACACCCAGTACACTTCTCATTGCCCTACGTTAACAGGCCTGCTGATGCCAGTCACCTTATAAGTACCTGTGGGCAACCCTCAGCCCTATAAGCTCTGTGGGGTGTGCGATAACTACATAACACTGTAGTACAGATAACTAGTTAGGTAGGGGTTTTAATCTCAGTTCTGGAATATGAATGTGTTTGTGTGGGTGGGTGGGTGGGTGTGTGCTTGTAGGTTACAGATTTTGAGCCCATTCACAACCAGTACACTTCCCATTGCCCTACTTTATCAGGCCTGCTGATGTCAGTCACCTTAAAAGTACCTGTGGCCAGCCCTCAGCCCTATAAACTCTGTGGTGCATATGCTAAATGCACAATACTGTAATAGCAATAACTAGATAGGTAGGGGTTCTAATCTCAGTCCTGTTAAGTGTTATAAGCTTTGTGGTGTGTGTGCTAAATGCATAACACTGTAGTAGCAATAACTAGATAGGTAGGAGTTTTAATCTCAGTCCTGTTGAGTGTATGTGTGTGTGTGTGTGTGTGAGAGAGAGAGACCCAAATGCATAACACTGTAGTAGCAATAACTAGATAGGTAGGGGTTCTAATCTGAGTCCTGGTAAATGTTTGCATGTGAACCATATCCATTGGGGGTGGGTTTTGCAATTTTTGCTGTGCTCTACTCAGTATACATCCCAATGTCCACTTTACAAGACCTACTTTTGTCATCCACTGTAGAGGTAGCTGTAGACACTCTGCAGCCTATAAGCTCTGTGTCACGTGAAGTAACTATGTAACAGTATGGAATAAATAGCAAGATATGCGGGTCTTCTAATCCTTTGATACCATTCCCCACTCAGGAATCATAGACAACCACACTCAGCTAGGCTTCAACCCCTATATCCCTAGGTAGGTTGCAAACTGGCTCACAGATAGAACCCACAGTGTGAAAGCAGTGGACTCCATGTCAAACTGCTGACCAGTCATTAGTGGAGTATCACAGACTCTGGTCCTGGGTCCCCTCATGTTTAGTATCTATGCCTCTGAAGTACAGCCCAACACAAAGGGACCCTGGCTGACAATGTTTGCAGATGACTGCAAGGTGGATGATATTATAACCTCCCCAAGTTATGTTGACATCCTGCAGAAAGGCCTCACTGAGACGTACGACTGTTGTCAGAAACCTGGACTTAAGCTCAATGCCAGAAAATGTGTTGCCATCCCCTTCAGGAACAACTTGGTTCCCATGAATCACCACATCAATGGTAGTCCACTGAACACAGAAGTCATTATAAGAGAACTGGGAACACAGGTTGACAGTGACCTGTCTGTTGTCCACCACAGTGCCACTGTGGTCAGAATGTCCTTCAATGTGGCACATCTCATTACTAAGGTTGTTGCATCCAGGAAGAAAGAGGTCATAGTTCCCCCTACTCTTCCTTCATTATGCCAATCATTGAGTACAATAGCCCATTTGGCATGTACCTCATTAGACACCTGCAAAACCTGAAGAGGCTGAAAATGAGCCTCACAAAGTGGATTCTATGCCTTAAACACTTGTCCTATATGGACAGACTCCAATAGCTCCAACTGTTCTCTTTCTCATACTGGCTTCTTAGAGGTGATCTTAGCTTGACTTAGAAATCCAGGTCTAACCCAGCTCTGTTAGGCAAGCTGCATCTAAAGAAACCCAAGCCATCTACACCACATGCCCCAGAGACCTCAACCCCATTTCCACAATCAACGGAACATGCTGGAGGGACAGGTTCATAACCCAGAGACTGGCCATGCTATGGAATATACTTCACATACATGTCAAGCACAGCAACTCTCAGGTCCTCTGCAAAAGAAATCTGGATGAGTGGATGGGGAATTGAAATCTCACCATGAGGATCACTCTAGTGGGTATACTTGATAGACACACTGGGGAGTAACTTCAGGTGGCACGATGCCAGGGTAATCCTATGAGATAGACTTGTAAGGGATCCATGGCCATTTGCCTAGTATACACCTATGAACCTATGAGGCTATGGATCTCAGTACTGGCATACGTGTGTCTGTGTGTGCATCAGTGTGTATACAAGTGTTTGTGAGTGTGTAAACATGTAGGTGACTGTAGTTTGAGGCCCTTTTCATCCAGTACATCTCCCATTTCCATATATTACAAGGGCTGGTGATGTTATTCACTTTACAGGTACCTCAGGACACTCTTGACCCTAGAAGCCCCATGGTGTGTGCTGTACCTGCATAACACTATAGTACCAATAACTAGATAGGTAGGGTTTTCTAATCTGACTCTTGACAAATGTGAGTATGTGTGTGCATGTGTATAAGTGTTTGTAAGTGTGTATAATTGTAGGATACAGCACTCTCCAAGTACACTGCCCATTGCCATACTTTGCAAGGGCTTGTGATGTTGTTCACCTTAGAAAAACTGTGGGACACTCTTCACTCTATAAACTCCATGGCACATACAATAAATGCATAACATTGTAGTAGCAATAACTAGATAAATAGGGGTTCTAATCTCAGTCCTGACAAATGTGTAAGTGTGTGTGTGTGTGTGTGTGTGTGTGTGTGTGTGTGTGTGTGTGTGTGTGTGTGTGAGAAATGTACTCTGTGTATGTGTTTGAGTGAGAACTATATCTAGTGGGGGCTGGGTTCTCATTTTTAGGCTGTGGAACTCCCAGTACATGTTCCAAGGTCCACTTTACAAGGCTTCTTGTCTTATTCAACTGTAGAGGTATCTGTTGACAATCTTCAGGCCAATAAGCCCCATGTCATGTGCAAGAACTAAGTAACAGTACGGACTGACTAACAAGATAGACAGAGCTGCTAATCTCAGTCCTGGCAAATATGTGTATGAGTGTATTTATTTTTATAAGTGTGTATAACTACTGGTTAATGTATTTTCAGTCCAATCTCACCCAGTACACTTCCCATTGCCATACTTTACAAGGCCTGGTGATGTTGTTCACCTTAGAATTACATTGGGACACTCTTCATCCTGTAAATTTCGTGGCGCATGTAATAAATACATAGCATTGTAGTAGCAATAACTAGATAGGTAGTCCTGGCAAGTGTGGGTGTGTATGTGAGAATGATATCCTGTCTTTGAGTGAGAAGTATATGTGTGGCCATGATTTACAATTTTAGGCCATGGGACTCCCAGCACACATTTCCAAGGTCCACTTTACGAAGCCCGCTGTTCACATCTACTGTAGAGGTGTCTGTAAACACTCTTCAGTCCTATAGCCCTGTGCCATGTGCAAAAGCTATGTAACAGTATGGAATGAATAACATGATAGGCAGGGCCGCTAATGTCAGTACTGGCAAATGTGTGTGTGCATTGGTGTGTATAGCAGTGTTTGTGAGTGTGTAGACTCATAGGTGACAGTATAATGAGTCTTTTCTCACCCAGTACACCCCCCATTGCCATATCTCATATGGGCACATGATGTTATTTACTTTACAGGTATCACACTATTAGTTCCTTGCCACCTGCGATAACTGCATAACACTGTAGTACCACTAACTAGATGGGTATGGTTTCCAAACCCAACACTGGCAACTGTGATCCTGTGCATGTGTGCACATGCATGCATATGTGTGTGTGTGTGTGTGTGTGTGTGTGTGTGTGTGTGTGTGTGTGTGTGTGTGTGTGTGTGTGTGCGTGTGTGTGCGTGTGTGTGTGTGTGTGCGTGTGTGTGTCTGTGTGTGTCTGTGTGTGTGTGTCTGTGTTATTATGCATGTGGGAACAGTTATCTCTGTGTGTTTGGTCGACACAATATCCTCTGGGGGTGTGGGTTTTACCAATCTGAGGTGTGCTCCACCTACTACACTTACCATTGTCCACTTTCCAAGAGCGGTTGATGTCAACCACCATAGACTTACCTGCATACACCCCTCAGCCCTATAAGCTCTGTGGCAAATGCAATAACTGTTACACAGATCTGGTAAATGCGTACATATACAGCTGTACCTAGGCTATGACATGATCTATGTGTTACCACTCTGCCATACCCCTCATTGGCGATGTCTGCAGGGCCACATCCTGCTGACACACAGACACCTAGAACTCAAAGAGAATACAGCATGTGAGACTACATTCAGTCAGTGTTACTAACACCAATAATGAAGCATGGCTGTAAAAGTACACACACTCTGAAGTGTAGCCGTTACAAATGCCAGCTGGCAGCACCTTACACAACATTACACAGCTAAACTGTACTTAATTCACCCTGTGCATCAGAATCATATTAACATGTCCATACATTGGTGGTATGGATGACAGGGATTTGGCACAGGTATCATCATATGAACAGGGTGTTGTGTGGATTTGCCAGAGGCCTAGGCTGGGCCATACTGTTGACATCATGAATGTGTGTTTGGAGGGGTCTTCTATGAATTGGCTGTGCAAAGGTGGTGTGTGTGTGTCTGGAGGTGACCTGGCTGTAATAGTGATGTGTGTGCGTTTGTATGCATGCAGTCATGCCATATGGCTGCCCTACACAGGGGTATATTGAACAGCTGTGGGCCATATGTGGCAGGGTATACAGTTCACCATTTCTGGCCATGGAGAAGTGAACTGGTCCTGCCAGGGGTCTCATTGGTACCGCCAGGCCCAAGGCCAGATGCAGTACTTCTCCAGATGGTGACTGCTGTCTGCTGGATCCATGTCCCTAACAAGACCAGCCAGGACCACATGCCCATGGCTTGCTCCATTGTGGTGTAGACAGCATCCACTGTTTGGTAGTGTTGGTGGTACTGCCACTACAGGATTGTGAAGGTGCATGGCCACATAGACTCTCAGCTGATGTTGGTGCTGA